>NW_027176205.1:691846-696846 GCF_023055335.1 Clinocottus analis | reverse complement strand
AGTGTGTGTGTCTGTGAGGGTGTAGGCGTGTGTGTGTGCAGAAGAGGAAGTGTTGCATCAATAGTGTGATAGTTTCTCTGCATCGCTCGCTTGCTCAAGTTCCGTTGTTCAGAGGGAGAAAAACTAAAAGAGAGCAAAGAGATGGAGGGAGGAAGGAGAGAGGAGAGAGGGAGGATGAAGGGAGGAGAGAGGGAGGAAGGAGGGAGGAGAGAAGGAGGAGAGAGGGAGGATGGAGGGAGGAGAGAGGGAGGGAGGATAGAGGGAGGATGGCGGGAGGAAGGAGGGAGGAGAGAAGGAGGAGAGAGGGAGGAGAGAGGGAGGAGAGAGGGAGGAGAGAGGGAGGAGAGAGGGAGGAGAGAGGGAGGAGAGAGGGAGGAGAGAGGGAGGAGAGAGGGAGGTGTGCAACAGCTTCCTGTCTCTGCGCCTCTCGAGTCCTCTGAGTGTCACACAACGCAGCAGCAGGATGCAGGCCATCAAGTGTGTGGTGGTGGGAGACGGGTACGCACACTTTACTGTTTAACCTCTAAAGTGCTTCACCTCTAAGGTGTTTTACCTCTAAGATGCTTTACCTTTAAGATGTTTTACCTCTAAGGTGTTTTACCTCGAAGATGTTTTACCTCTAAGGTGTTTTACCTCTAAGGTGTTTTACCTCTAAGATGTTTTACCTTTAAGATGTTTTACCTCTAAGGTGTTTTAAAATGTCAGTAAGTCAGTGTAAAGCTGGTCAGCGCTGTAGCTATGGAGCAACATGATTATGGTTTTATTCCTTTAATGTGCTGCACTGTAGCTTCACATTGTGTGTGTTGTGTGTTCTTCTCGCCACACACAATGTTGTGTTGTGTCTTTTATCCTGTTGCTTTATGTTTGTTAAGAAACAAATGACCACAAATACAAAGAATCTACGATCTGGTCCAGTTTCATCAAATGCTGACATTTATGTTTGAACTATACTTCCCTTTTAAATATATATATATATATATATATATATATATATATATATATATATATATATATATATATATATGTATATATATATATATATATATATATATATATATATATATATATATATATATATATATATATATATATATATATATATGAAGGCTGCAGGTCGTACCTGTCTAAAGCTCTCGTGGCTGTCTTGACAGCGAGGGAGCCGGACAGGCTGCGGCATGCTGGGAAATGCTGCAGATGGAAATACCAGAAAGAAAAAAGAGGCAGAAAGAACGACTCGGAAAGAAATGACGAAGCAGACGAGAGACAGAAAAATAGTTTTCATGTTCAGAAGTTGAGTTTCAGTCGGAGGAAAGAAGGAAAAACTTTAACGTCTTTAACGAAGAAGTTTGGACAAAATGTCGTCTGCACATCAGAGGAACTTCTTAACTTCTTCTTCTGGAAGGTGCGGCAGCAGAGAGGGCTGTCAGGGGGGGGGGGGGGTGGGGGGAGGAAGAGGAGGAGGAGGAAGCTGCTGCAAGAGAGCGAACGAGAAGTCAGAATCAGACAGTTACAGGTTACACTTCCTGTTGAATGTGAATCTCACAACCACGACCTGGTGAGTGAGTGTGTGTGTATTATATGTGTGTGTGTGTTTTATATGTGTGTGTGTGTTTTATATGTGTGTGTGTGTGTGTGTGTGTACATGCGTGTATTATATGTGTGTGTGTGTGTGTTTTATATGTGTGTGTGTACATGTGTGTATTATGTGTGTGTAATGTGTGTGATTTGTATGTGTGTGTGTAATGTTTGTGTGTCTGTGTGTAATGTGTGTGATTTGTATCTTTATCTTGAAGTTCTCGTGATGCTTCGTTTCACTGATTCCTTCCAGTAGAAACCTGTTGCTAACATCTTATTAACATGTTGTTAACGTGTTGTTAACATCTTATTAACATGTTGTAAACGTGTTGTTAACATCTTATTAACATGTTGTTAACGTGTTGTTGACGTGTTGTTAACATCTTATTAACATGTTGTTGACGTGTTGTTAAGATCTTATTAAGATCTTATTAATGTGTTGACGTGTTGTTGACGTGTTGTTAATGTTGTAAACGTGTTGTTAACGTGTTGTTAACGTGTTGTTAACGTGTTGTTAAGATCTTATTAAGATCTTATTAACGTGTTGTTAGTTATGAGACTTTGTGTCAGCAGATATGACCAAATATTCAATCTGAGGAAACTTTATGTAAACTCAGAAAGTCTTCCGTCCTCTGAGCGTTCAGAACCAGACAGTCCATCACTGTAACCTCAGAACTTTACTGACATTTAAAATCTGAAGTAGTTTCAGAGCCACAGGCGGCTTCAGGTATCTGAAGGTCACGAGGTCACGAGGTCGTGACCTTCATCTCATGCATTGGGCCAAAAGACATAACGTTAACTTAAGTGTTGTACTTTCTACTTTGAGTACTTCAGTTGAAGCCGCGATGTGACTCATCTCTAGCCGCGAGCTAGCGTAGCATCATGCTACATCCTGTGCAGGTTGAGCTCGAACCATGTGACGCTTTTACACAGAGAGAGAGAGAGCGAGAGAGAGAGAGAGAGAGAGAGAGAGAGCAGGAAGTTGCTCTCTTGTGGTGAGGTGTTCTCTGGGTAAAGATAGAGATAAGAGGCGTCGGCCTGTTGGTCACATGAACGGTTCGTCCAATGGGAGCTTGACTTCTGACGAGTACGTTTCAGGGTGAAAACTAAAGATACACATCAAAGCTTCACTGTAATACTTCTGCTTATTTTGGACTGAACCACGTGGAGGGGAGGGGGGGGGGGGGTGAGGGAGGGAGGGGGAGCGAGAGGGGGGCGGGGCTGAAAGAGAGGAAGTGATGATCACTGATGAGAACAAAGATGGAGACCAACAGAGACGAGAAGGATGGACGAAGAGAAGCAGCAGGTTGAGGAATGCCAGTTAAAACCAGAAGAGTGTGTGTGTGTGTGTGTGTGTGTGTGTGTGTGTGTGTGTGTGTGTGTGTGTGTGTGTGTGTGTGTGTGTGTGAGAAAACGAAGCACAGCTGCTTTTAGACCGCATGACACAAAGTGTTTTTGTAGTTTGGCCGGTTCCTGTTTTCAGTAATAACTTCTGAAACAGATCAGTTCCTATTTTGACTCTCACACACACACACACACAACACACACAAAAAAACACACACACTACACGACACACACACCAACAACACATGCACAAACAAATACAACAAACTACGCAGGTTGTATCAGAGTAGAAGTACAACACTTGAGTTGATGCGTCACGTTTCGTTGCGTTGTTATTTTCTGTTGTATCACATTTCCATGATGCTCGTTCACTGTGCACGTGCACGTGCCCTGCGCATGTGCACGTGAACGTGCCCCCGGGCCACGACTTGTGAGCGTTGTTGAAGCTGGCGGGCCGGTCCAGACGCGTCGCTGAGACCCGACGCACAGAGAATAACTACACACACGTGTGTAGTTATTCCTGCACGCTGAATACAACCGGGTTCCACGATTACGCAGAGGAGCCGTCCCACAATGCAATGCGGCTCAAGAAACAAACGACCGGTCTCTCCTGTCCTGTTCAAATGAAGTGAGCAGTAAAGAGTGGTGATGATGTCATAAGTTGTGTTGTTACTCGTGTGCTTCAGAGCGGTGGGAAAAACATGTCTGCTCATCAGCTACACCACCAACGCTTTCCCCGGGGAATACATTCCTACTGTGTGAGTACACACACACACACACACACACACACACACACACACACACACACACACACACACACACACACACACACACACTATCTGACAGGTTCAAGCCGCAAGTTCTGTTGAAAAATCTTTAGACTCCTTTAGACTGAGGGAAAATGTAATATATATCTTAAAATTCCGATACAGACTTTTATTTAAATTATATATATATATATATATATATATATATATATATATATATATATATATATTATATATATATAAAAAAATAATATATTAAAATATATATATATTTATAATATAATTTATAATATATATATATATATATATATATATATATATATATATATATATATATATATATATATATATAATATCAATAAAGCGTATACTCGTCAATGTCCCTGCAGGTTTGACAACTACTCGGCTAACGTGATGGTGGACAGCAAGCCGGTCAACCTGGGCCTCTGGGACACGGCTGGACAGGAAGACTACGACAGGCTCCGCCCACTGTCCTACCCACAGACGGTACACACACACACACACACACACACACACACACACACACACACACACACACACACTGAAATACTGTTATTATATGTGAGATATGATTGTGTTTAAGTATGAATATGAAATGCAAAAGGAACAAAACAAATTTGTAACTTAAAGGTTCATTTTTGCCATAAAATAAGTCAAACAATCATCGTTGCGTTGCATGGAAATAATAATACCACCGTGAACTAAATGAACTTGCAACCGTCCTGAATGTTCCTCGTGTCTCGTGGCGCCTCCTCTCAGGATGTGTTCCTGATCTGTTTCTCTCTGGTGAGCCCGGCGTCCTACGAGAACGTCAGAGCCAAGGTGAGTCTCGCTTCTGAGGTACGTTTATCTTTGGTTTTAATTCACGAGCCGGAGGGAGAGTCGAGGGCGTCTGAGAGACAGCAAACCATCGACTTTGATCTGTAAAAGCAGCCAGAACAGATCTAAAAATACATTATTCCCAAGTTTCATTATCTTTAACTTTGAAGTTTTGCATTGTAAGACTCACGGCTTCCACCCTTTGTGTCCGTCTTCTCTTCTTCTCATCTGGTCTTTGCCTCTTTGCCTCTGTCCAGTGGTACCCGGAGGTTCGCCACCACTGCCCCTCCACCCCCATCATCCTGGTGGGCACCAAGCTGGATCTGAGGGACGAGAAGGAGGCCATCGAGAAGCTGAAGGAAAAGAAGCTGGCACCCATCACCTACCCTCAGGGCCTGGCTCTGGCCAAGGAGATCGGTGAGTGGAGCTCCTGCTCTTCTTCAAGTCAAGTCTGTCAAATTAAGACTTTGTTAA
>NW_027176205.1:644346-684346 GCF_023055335.1 Clinocottus analis | reverse complement strand
GTCTTCTCCTTCTGCTGTGGGCCGGTGAGTGATGGACTGCTGCTGGCTTTAACCCTTCATGTGCCTTCAGATGGACTGTACTAGTCTGTAGTACTTGTGTTGCGTAGGACTTCAGCCACAGCTCACATGTGTGTTCATACCTTTCTAGACTTGTTCTCTACAACAACCGCTGTTCTGACTGAGAGTCACCTGGTGGAGGACTTTGTGTTTCAGGTGTCGCGGTGGGCTCGGTGGTGGATCTGCAGAAGAGGATCATCGGAGGTGCAAAGTGTTCTAAAGATGAACGTCAGTACCATGTGATGTTGATAAGTCGCAGTAGTACCCATGAGTCAGCTGTTTGTGGAGGATCTCTGGTCAGTAACCAGTGGGTTCTGACTGCAGCTCACTGCTGGAAGGGTGACTCATGGTGAGAAAGAGACTTTTCTTTAAAACTAGTCTCCACATGTTTCTCCTTCAATGTGAAAGCAGCAGTGATGTGATTGATAAGCGTGACATTCCCATAGTGAAGACATCATTGATGAGGTTCATGTTCAGTAACTAACATTTCAACACGATGCATCTCCAGTAACTCACTGACGTTTCTGTCTTTCACTCATTTGTAGGACTATGACAGCACATGTGGGTCGATCCACTGAAGCAAAAGCAGAGAAAATCTCAGATCATGTGATTTATAAGGACATTAACGGGGAACATGACATCATGCTGGTGAAGCTAGCTTGCAAGACGAAGGTTCCACCTGTTGGTCTTCCTGACTGTAAAGCTCATCTCAAGATGTGAGTTCTGATCTTTTGCTCCTTTCACTTAAAACACTTCTTTATTTTCACCCAAACAAAGATCTTTTTGATAATTTAAGCTAAATGAGTTGATTGACATGTTTTTATGGACTTTTGTTGGAAAACGCATGAAGAACGAGTAACTTTGTGTAAGATACAATATGAACTGTTGTATGAGGATACACTGGCCTTGCAGGTGTGCTGGCTCCAGATCAGCTGACAGCAGAATCCACCTGCAATAGCTGAGTTTCAGCCACTAGAGGGCAGTCACCATGTGTATTTGTAACACAATTAATTAAAATACTTTAAAGTAAAATGTCAAGATTAGGATCTGAACCCATCATCAACACTGAATACATACACACATCAGTGTTCAGCTGAATAAAAGCAGTTTGGGGGTTTATTTACTCTTTACATGTGAAATTTATTAATATTCTTTTCTTGTCTTTCAGAGGTTCTGAAGTTCAGCTTGCAGGTCATGCTTCCACAGATGTTGGTCCTAATAATGCAAGAGGTGAGCTGAATCTTGTTTATTTTATTCCAACAATTGTCCATGTTTATACTTTTGCTCATACGTGTGTTTCCACTGCTGACTCACATTTACATGAACCTCTGACCTGAGGGTCACTGGATGTTGTGGTCACCATGAATGTGTGTGAGAGACTGAACGTCTCCGTGATGAAGCTAGAACATGCTGGCATCAGGTGGAAGTAGACGACCTGATGAATCCACTGGGACCAACCAGGATGCATGTTTATTAAAGAATGTATTGCTGTGAATAGTTTAGTGTATTTGTTGGTGGAAGGATATCCTGTGGACAAGTTGAGGAGATAATGATGGAAGTTGTTGCTTTTGTAATAAATTAAGACTTTTGTTGTATTCTTATGTAGGACATGTTGAACCACTCCAATGTGCGAAGACCGACCTCGTGGACTGTGATGTGCTCAGACAGTGCACGGAGAACAACTACCCAGAGTCCTGGAGGTCTCAGAAATATCAACACTGGTTGTGTTACAAAAGAGAAGGAGTGGATGCCGCTCCAGTGAGTTGACTGTTAACTTTATACATTTTCTACAAGTCATGACAAGTTTACCAATTCATAATAAATGAGTATTTCAATGAATGAAACTAAAGTTATGACACCAAAAACATGTACTTCTCTCTCACAGGGGGACTCTGGTGGAGGACTGGTGTTCAATAACAGGATTCATGGGGTCATTTCATTCACTGGTGATGTTGCAGACTATGCCTGTGGGGAAGCTTTTGCATCCATGGACGTCTGTCAATATGAGCAGTGGATCGTAAAGACCACACACACCGGTTTCTTTAAGGGCTTGTGGTCTTCTGCGAAATGTACTGTAAAATTATTTAAAAAAGTAAAAGAGTTATTTTAAATTTGTAATTGATACAAGCATTCAGAAAATAGTTGAGTTAATCTAAATTTGCACTTCATACGTTTACTATTGATTAAATGTTAGTAAAGCCCTTTAAGACCATCAATAACTTGGTGTCAACCTGGTAAGGTAAAAAAAAAAAAAATTGAAAATATATTAAAAAAACATCTGTAAATTTTAACTTGTTTATTCAACAATTAATTATTTTAGTCTTTTTATTGAATTACAACAAAGCACCAAATATAATAATCTGCTATTCGTTTAACAATATTGATAACAATGAAAATAAACATAACAATGATAATAAACATGACTTCTTGATCAATGTTGTCAGTTTAAATAAAATGAAGATGACTCACAATTTCAGTTTGTTGTTGTTTTTGTTTTCAGTGTCAGAAAAAATAACATGAACAGTTTCATGTGACATTTAAAGCTCCACTAATCAATATCTCTAAACCTATAATGTGATGTATGTTTGGCCACATGGGGGCAGCATGTTCTTATAAAACATTGATTATAACTGCTTTACTTACTACCTTATTATTTGTTAGTAAAGGACAGAAGAAGGGAGCTCTGGTGTTCCCTGTACCCTTTATTCAAGGAGTCATTTGAACCCTAAATGAGTTTTAATACTTGTGTTAATTTATATAGATTGTTTTAGAATGTTATTTTGAATAAAATGTATATTTCCTAAAATGAAAATGTATATCATATTATGATCATAACTACAAACATGTAGCATAATTTGATCAAGATTTCCTAAAAAGGCCTTTTTCCAGATGCATGGTTCAAGACCTAAACAACAACCTGTAAAAGCCCTTTTTGTAAAGATAATGACCTAAAGAATCGGAATCGCCAAGAAAAATCACAAGAAAACAAAGCATTGGGATGTTACGAAGGACTCTCAGTAAAAAAAGTTATGATCTTTATCCCTAAACATGCTCGGTGTGTTGCATGCTGGGTATCTAACTGTGCATACATTTTCGATTAAGATGTGGGATGCGTTCTAAGAAACGTCCCCGACCACGGAATCTGGCGCAGTCATGAATTTTTTCTGGGCCGATAGAACTCTTCCCACAATGCTTTGCTGTATTTCAGCAATTTAAATGAAGTTAATCAACGTTGTGGTTCTAGAGATCCTGTAGGAAACATCACTCGACTTCTTTGTCTCTTTTCTTATCTGATAGGGGTGCAAAAGGTTTCTCCTCCCTCAGCTGTGTCTCTGCTGCAGCTTCACCTGCTGATAAACTACAAAAACTAACTTCCTGTTGTTTTTACAACAGCTGCACGCACCTTTGACCTCATGGAGGATGTGTGGCTGTAATGACCACTGCAGCCTGTAGGGGGCGCACACAGGATGTTGAACTGATCCTACCAGACTACGGCTTGTTTGTACAGGGATTCACATTCATTTACAACCAAGAAAACACACATCACAGTGTATGTGTGTGTAGATACTTACCTACCTATCCAACAGGGGACTTTAACATTGTTACACATTGACCATCTGGGGACCGCGTAGCAAACAGGGGACACTAAGGAAGCCCCCTGTTGGTCAGGCTTTAAAAACCTTTAAAACACATCTGGTGAATCTGTACCTTTAATAAAGGCCTGTGAAGAGGCTCAACGTGTGAGAGTGTAGTAGTAGTAGTAGTAGTAGTAGTAGTAGTAGTAGTAGTAGTAGTAGTAGAAGTAGTATAGTAGTTCTAGTGGTAGTAGTAGTAGTGGCAATAGTTGTAGTAGTAGAAGTATAGTAGTTCTAGTGGTAGTATTAGTAGTAGTTCGATTAGTAGTAGTAGTAGTATAGTAGTAGTAGTAGTAGTAGTAGTAGTAGTAGTAGTAGTAGAAGTAGTATAGTAGTTCTAGTGGTAGTAGTAGTAGTAGTGGCAATAGTTGTAGTAGTAGAAGTATAGTAGTTCTAGTGGTAGTATTAGTAGTAGTTCAATTAGTATTAGTAGTAGTAGTAGTAGTAGTCTTAGCATCTTGAGCATCACTAGATTATATATTAAAGAAACACAGAACAGACTTCTCTGTAACACGGATTACAGTTACATCATGGACTTTGGTGACCTGTTTATGTATTTTATTTAGTTTATGTACTGTAAGGCCTAAGAGACTATAAACTAACACATGTAACTGTCATCAGGGTCTGAAGGCTTAAGAGACCACTAGCACAGGTACAAGGGGTGTTTCAGGTGTGTGTGTCTGTGTGTCTTGGAAAACAGTGTTGCATGATTACCATTTCTTTGTCTTTTAATATATTTTTTAAGTTTAGCCGTAGGTTATCTTGAGGCCCCAGCTTCCTTTCTTGCTTCTCCTTTTTTCACACTTTGATCCTATCAGCCTTGTTTCTGCTTTCCCTCTCCGTCCCCACGCACTAACAGAGAATAGATGAACATTTCAACATCACGTTACTATCACAGTTCTTTGAAGAAACACAAGAGTCACTAAGAGAACTAATCTGGTTCAAACATCTTCACGTATTGCAGCAGTACATTGTGTAACATCTTGCAGCAGTACATTGTGTAACATCTTGCAGCAGTACATTGTGAATATGCAGATAACAATCTGCATATTCACAATGTACAGCTGCAAGACGTTGGGGTGCCAATCAGAAGCTTGTTACCCACAAAACCCTCCAGTTTGTAATCGAGCATCAAAACTGTGATCAGTTCTGGGCCGCACACATCCCCGCTGTTGATCTCATCTGTCAAGTCGCCAAGATGTGCACCTAGGGGTGCCCTCTTTTTTTAAAGGCATTGACACATTTCTCCTGATCCGCTGGTGTTTTTTATATGGCCAGAATACCCGGATACTTCCTGCTTACACTTGAGAAAAATCTTGACCTAACCCCTAAACAATGTGTTTGTCTTGTTGGGGAAATTCTAGTCTTCATCAAAGCACATGACCTGGTGCTCCTTTTCAACAGCCTTCTGAAGTTCAAATGAGACTCACACCACTGATAGCTGTCTAACTCTGTGAGTACAGATAGTAGTCTGGTTCAAAGCCACGGCACATGTACGGCACAAAGGAAACATCCGAAAGGCAAAACAGGATGGAACAAGCCTTTTGGCGGTGGCAGGGTGCAGTTTACAATGCCAACATAATGATCAACAGAATCAAAATCTGTGGGTGTCCGACACAAAAACAGGACTGTTTTGTGGCCTGAACTCTGGGGTAAAAGTTTGTGATGTCGTAGCACCTATTTCCTTCATCAACATCCACATCAGTGTGACCTTATGTTACAATGTCATAGCATTGGTACCACCAAAGAGAGCCTCTCTGGGGTTTAATCACTCACGCTTTATGTACGAGGCCATATAAGTCAGCAGTGCTGGTTAGCTTTAATGAGGTAATCAACATTACGTTTTCACACACATTCGGCATCTGCATATGAGAGTTTACATTTGCTATAAAAACATCAACAACCCTGTGGTATTTCACAGATATCAGGGAAACTGACAGGTGTATTTGAACTCGGCTGGAACCTCATCAAGAGAGGCTCCACGTGTGTGTGTGTGTGTGTGTGTGTGTGTGTGTGTGTGTGTGTGTGTGTGTGTGTGTGTTGGGGATAAGAGTCAGGTGTCACTGCCCAGGTCAAAGACTTTTAAAGACTATTTATTGACTTCATAAAACTAAACCCTGCATGGATTCTGTTCAGTGTGAACATGTATTTGTAATATTTTTGTTTTGCTCATTGAAATCCTATGGAGCCTAAAGTTGAGGAAACACAAACACTTCGGGGCAGTTTAGTAAAACAGATGATGGGTTAAGTTGAGTGTCATAATGTAAACACATCTATTCTCCTGCTTTAAGTCATCACAAAAGAGCAGCGTTAAGAACAAGGTATGGGAGTGAGCTGTTGCAATCCCTGCTCCAGCCAGTAGGGGCAGTGCTGAGCATGGACTCAAACACTCATACACATTCAAGTCCCCACTGGGGTAAAATGTAAAAAGATTCACCAGATGTGTTTTAAAGGTTTTTAAAGCCTGACCAACAGGGGACTGTTGGACTCTCATGACTGCGCCGGCTTCCGTGGTCGGGGACGTTTCTTAGAACGCATCTTAATCAAAAATGTATGCACAGTTAGATACCCAGCATGCAACACACCGAGCATGTTTAGGGATAAAGGTTATAACTTTTTTGACTGAGACTCCTTCGTAACATCCCAATGCTTTGTTTTCTTGTGATTTTTCTTGGCGATTACGATTCTTTAGGTCATTATCTTTACAAAAAGGGCTTTTACAGGTTGTTGTTTAGGTCTTGAACCATGCATCTGAAAAAAGGCCTTTTTGGGAAATCTTGATCAAATTATGTTTCATGTTTGTAGTTATGATCAAAATATGATATACATTTTCATTTTAGGAAATATACATTTTATTCAAAATAACATTCTAAAACAATCTATATAAATTAACGCAAGTATTAAAACTCATTTAGGGTTCAAATGACTCCTTGAAGAAAGGGTACAGGGAACACCAGAGCTCCCTTCTTCTGTCCTTTACTAACAAATAATAAGGTAGTAAGTAAAGCAGTTATAATCAATGTTATTATGAGAACATGCTGCCCCCATGTGGCCAAACATACATCACATAATAGGTTTAGAGATATTGATTAGTGGAGCTTTAAATGTCACATGAAACTGTTCATGTTATTTTTTCTGACACTGAAAACAAAAACAACAACAAACTGAAATTATGAGTCATCTTCATTTTATTTAAACCGACAACATTGATCAAGAAGTCATGTTTATTATCATTGTTATGTTTATTATCATTGTTATCAATATTGTTAAAAGAATAGCAGATTATTATATTTGTTGCTTTGTTGTAATTCAATAAAAAGACTAAAATAATTAATTGTTGAATAAATAAGTTAAAATCTACAGATGTGTTTTTATATATTTTGAATATTATTTTTTTTTACTTTACCAGGTTGACACCAAGTTATTGATAGTCTTAGTGGGCTTTACTAACATTTAATCAATAGTAAACGTATGAAGTGCAAATTTAGATTAACTCAACTATTTTCTTATTGCTAATTACCGAAAGCACATTTCACAGAAGACCACAAGCCCTTAAAGAAACCGGTGTGTGTGGTCTTTACGATCCACTGCTCATATTGACAGACGTCCATGGATGCAAAAGCTTCCCCACAGGCATAGTCTGCAACATCACCAGTGAATGAAATGACCCCATGAATCCTGTTATTGAACACCAGTCCTCCACCAGAGTCCCCCTGTGAGAGAGAAGTACATGTTTTTGGTGTCATAACTTTAGTTTCATTCATTGAAATACTCATTTATTATGAATTGGTAAACTTGTTTTGACTTGTAGAAAATGTATAAAGTTAACAGTCAACTCACTGGAGCGGCATCCACTCCTTCTCTTTTGTAACACAACCAGTGTTGATATTTCTGAGACCTCCAGGACTCTGGGTAGTTGTTCTCCGTGCACTGTCTGAGCACATCACAGTCCACGAGGTCGGTCTTCGCACATTGGAGTGGTTGAACATGTCCTACATAAGAATACAACAAAAGTCTTAATTTATTACAAAAGCAACAACTTCCATCATTATCTCCTCAACTTGTCCACAGGATATCCTTCCACCAACAAATACACTAAACTATTCACAGCAATACATTCTTTAATAAACATGCATCCTGGTTGGTCCCAGTGGATTCATCAGGTCGTCTACTTCCACCTGATGCCAGCATGTTCTAGCTTCATCACGGAGACGTTCAGTCTCTCACACACATTCATGGTGACCACAACATCCAGTGACCCTCAGGTCAGAGGTTCATGTAAATGTGAGTCAGCAGTGGAAACACACGTATGAGCAAAAGTATAAACATGGACAATTGTTGGAATAAAATAAACAAGATTCAGCTCACCTCTTGCATTATTAGGACCAACATCTGTGGATGCATGACCTGCAATCTGAACTTCAGAACCTCTGAAAGACAAGAAAAGAATATTAATAAATTTCACATGTAAAGAGTAAATAAACCCCTAAACTGCTTTTATTCAGCTGAACACTGATGTGTGTATGTATTCAGTGTTGATGATGGGTTCAGATCCTAATCTTGACATTTTACTTTAAAGTATTTTAATTAATTGTGTTACAAATACACATGGTGACTGCCCTCTACTGGCTGAAACTCAGCTATTGCAGGTGGATTGTGCCGTCAGCTGATCTGGAGCCAGCACACCTGCAAGGCCAGTGTATCCTCATACAACAGTTCATTTTGTATCTTACACAAAGTTACTCGTTCTTCATGCGTTTTCCAACAAAGTCCATAAAAACATGTCAATCAACTCATTTAGCTTAAATTATCAAAAAGATCTTTGTTTGGGTGAAAATAAAGAAGTGTTTTAAGTGAAAGGAGCAAAAGATCAGAACTCACATCTTGAGATGAGCTTTACAGTCAGGAAGACCAACAGGTGGAACCTTCGTCTTGCAAGCTAGCTTCACCAGCATGATGTCATGTTCCCCGTTAATGTCCTTATAAATCACATGATCTGAGATTTTCTCTGCTTTTGCTTCAGTGGATCGACCCACATGTGCTGTCATAGTCCTACAAATGAGTGAAAGACAGAAACGTCAGTGAGTTACTGGAGATGCATCGTGTTGAAATGTTAGTTACTGAACATGAACCTCATCAATGATGTCTTCACTATGGGAATGTCACGCTTATCAATCACATCACTGCTGCTTTCACATTGAAGGAGAAACATGTGGAGACTAGTTTTAAAGAAACGTCACTTTCTCACCATGAGTCACCCTTCCAGCAGTGAGCTGCAGTCAGAACCCACTGGTTACTGACCAGAGATCCGCCACAAAGGGATGACATGATGCCTTTGCGACTTATCAAAATCACATGGTACTGACGTTCACTATCAAGACACTTTGCACCTCCGATGATCCTCTTCTGCAGATCCACCACCGAGCCCACCGCGACACCTGAAACACAAAGTCCTCCACCAGGTGACTCTCAGTCAGAACAGCGGTTGTTGTAGAGAACAAGTCTAGAAAGGTATGAACACACATGTGAGCTGTGGCTGAAGTCCTACGCAACACAAGTACTACAGACTAGTACAGTCCATCTGAAGGCACATGAAGGGTTAAAGCCAGCAGCAGTCCATCACTCACCGGCCCACAGCAGAAGGAGAAGACCCGTCATGGCAGCCATCTCTTCCAGTGACTGCCCTCCTGGTGGAACCGCTGCCTTTTTAAATGTGTTCCTCTGTCCTGTTGGCCGTCCAGCCACCAATCAGCTCATGAAGGTTCACCACACAACCCCGTTGGCTGCTGAGGTCCACGCTGATGCAAACGTTGGGTCACGTGTCCAGCAGCAAGGACACAGTGTGTGTGTGTGTGTGTGTGTGTGTGTGTGTTACTTCACCTCAACAAGACTCCATGGACCGTAGGTTATCTTGAGGCCCCAGCTTCCTTTCTTGCTTCTCCTTTTTTCACACTTTGATCCTATCAGCCTTGTTTCTGCTTTCCCTCTCCGTCCCCACGCACTAACAGAGAATAGATGAACATTTCAACATCACGTTACTATCACAGTTCTTTGAAGAAACACAAGAGTCACTATGAGAACTAATCTGGTTCAAACATCTTCACGTATTGCAGCAGTACATTGTGTAACATCTTGCAGCAGTACATTGTGTAACATCTTGCAGCAGTACATTGTGAATATGCAGATAACAATCTGCATATTCACAATGTACAGCTGCAAGACGTTGGGGTGCCAATCAGAAGCTTGCTACCCACAAAACCCTCCAGTTTGTAATCGAGCATCAAAACTGTGATCAGTTCTGGGCCGCACACATCCCCGCTGTTGATCTCATCTGTCAAGTCGCCAAGATGTGCACCTAGGGGTGCCCTCTTTTTTTAAAGGCATTGACACATTTCTCCTGATCCGCTGGTGTTTTTATATGGCCAGAATACCCGGATACTTCCTGCTTACACTTGAGAAAAATCTTGACCTAACCCCTAAACAATGTGTTTGTCTTGTTGGGGAAATTCTAGTCTTCATCAAAGCACATGACCTGGTGCTCCTTTTCAACAGCCTTCTGAAGTTTAAATGAGACTCACACCACTGATAGCTGTCTAATTCTGTGAGTACAGATAGTAGTCTGGTTCAAAGCCACGGCACATGTACGGCACAAAGGAAACATCCGAAAGGCAAAACAGGATGGAACAAGCCTTTTGGCGGTGGCAGGGTGCAGTTTACAATGCCAACATAATGATCAACAGAATCAAAATCTGTGGGTGTCCGACACAAAAACATGACTGTTTTGTGGCCTGAACTCTGGGGTAAAGGCTTGTGATGTCATAGCACCTATTTCCTTCATCAACATCCACATCAGTGTGACCTTATGGTACAATTTCATAGCATTGGTACCACCAAAGAGAGCCTCTCTGGGGTTTAATCACTCACGCTTTATGTACGAGGCCATACTAGTCAGTACAGCAGTGCTGGTTAGCTTTAATGAGGCCCACTCACACTTCCACATCACAAGCTGCAGGCCATGCTGTGTTTGTCTATTTTGTCAAAAGCGACATGTATTGTCTATCACAAGTGAGTTTGGTAACACGATGCACATTGCTCTGCACAAGACATTTGACACACCCATGGAACAAGAACTCAGCAACTTCATAATGGCCACGTTACCCTGATTCGTTAAGACGCTTATAAGCGCTAAGAGCATCTTAAGAGCGCTGTGAAAGAAGGACGTGTTTCCCAGAGTCGTTCTTAGCTTAAGACACTCTTTCACTAAGAAGGAAGCGTAAGATCAGTCTGACCCACTCTTAACAGCCTTCTTAGCGACCAACGTTCACTGCCGTCGCGTCAGGGAAAGTTATATCTGACATTCAAAGCAATACTAAAACCATGCACAATGATGAATGTGCGCCCACAGCTGCAGAACACTGACGCAAGAAAAGTAATAGCATAAAAAGAAAAATAATGATATAAAAATAAAGAATTGCCCATGTGTTCCTGTAGCTACATGAATAAAATGAATCAACATTACTATCACTCATTATGTTTTCACACACATTCGGCATCTGCATATGAGAGTTTACATTTGCTATAAAAACATCAACAACCCTGTGGTATTTCACAGATATCAGGGAAACTGACAGGTGTATTTGAACTCGGCTGGATCCTCATCAAGAGAGGCTGTGTGTGTGTGTGTGTGTGTGTGTGTGTGTGCGTGTGTGTGTGTGTGTGTGTGTGTGTGTGTGTGTGTGTGTGTGTGTGTGTGTGTTGGGGAGAAGAGAGTCCGGTGTCATTAGATTCTCCTGCTTTAAGTCATCACAATAGAGGAGTGTTAACAACAATGTATGGGAGTGAGCTGTTGCAATCCCTGCTTCAGCCAGTAGGGGCAGTGCTGAGCATGGACTCAAACACTCATACACATTCAAGTCCCCACTGGGGTAAAATGTAAAAAGATTCACCAGATGTGTTTTAAAGGTTTTTAAAGCCTGACCAACAGGGGGCTTCCTTAGTGTCCCCTGTTTGCTACGCGGTCCCCAGATGGTCAATGTGTAACAATGTTAAAGTCCCCTGTTGGATAGGTAGGTAAGTATCTACACACACATACACTGTGATGTGTGTTTTCTTGGTTGTAAATGAATTTGAATCCCTGTACAAACAAGCCGTAGTCTGGTAGGATCAGTTCAACATCCTGTGTGCGCCCCCTACAGGCTGCAGTGGTCATTACAGCCACACATCCTCCATGAGGTCAAAGGTGCGTGCAGCTGTTGTAAAAACAACAGGAAGTTAGTTTTTGTAGTTTATCAGCAGGTGAAGCTGCAGCAGAGACACAGCTCAGGGAGGAGAAACCTTTTGCACCCCTATCAGATAAGAAAAGAGACAAAGAAGTCAAGTGATGTTTCCTACAGGATCTCTGGAACCACAACGTTGATTAACTTCATTTAAATTGCTGAAATACAGCAAAGCATTGTGGGAAGAGTTCTATCGGCCCAGAAAAAATTCATGACTGCGCCAGATTCCGTGGTCGGGGATGTTTCTTAGAACGCATCCCACATCTTAATTGAAAATGTATGCACAGTTAGATACCCAGCATGCAACACACCGAGCATGTTTAGGGATAAAGATCATAACTTTTTTTACTGAGAGTCCTTCGTAACATCCCAATGCTTTGTTTTCTTGTGATTTTTCTTGGCGATTCCGATTCTTTAGGTCATTATCTTTACAAAAAGGGCTTTTACAGGTTGTTGTTTAGGTCTTGAACCATGCATCTGGAAAAAGGCCTTTTTAGGAAATCTTGATCAAATTATGCTACATGTTTGTAGTTATGATCAAAATATGATATACATTTTCATTTTAGGAAATATACATTTTATTCAAAATAACATTCTAAAACAATCTATATAAATTAACACAAGTATTAAAATTCATTTAGGGTTCAAACGACTCCTTGAATAAAGGGTACAGGGAACACCAGAGCTCCCTTCTTCTGTCCTTTACTAACAAATAATAAGGTAGTGAGTAAAGCAGTTATAATCAATGTTTTATAAGAACATGCTGCCCCCATGTGGCCAAACATACATCACATTATAGGTTTAGAGATATTGATTAGTGGAGCTTTAAATGTCTCAGAAACTGTTCATGTTATTTTTTCTGATACTGAAAACAACAACAAACTGAATTTGTGAGTTGTGAGTCATCTTCATTTTATTTAAACTGACAACATTGATCAAGAAGTCATGTTTATTATCATTGTTATGTTTATTATCATTGTTATCAATATTGTTAAACGAATAGCAGATTATAATATTTGGTGCTTTGTTGTAATTCATTAAAATGACTAAAAGAATTAGTTAAAATCTACAGATGTGTTTTTATAAATTTTGAATATTATATTTTTTTACTTTACCAGGTTGACACCAAGTTATTGATGGTCTTAAAGGGCTTTACTAACATTTAATCAATAGTAAACAGATCAATTGCAAATTTAGATTAACTCAACTATTTTCTGAATACTTGTATCAATTACAAATTTAAAATAACTCATTTATTTTCCGAATGATTTTACAGCACATTTCGCAGAAGACCACAAGCCCTTAAAGAAACCGGTGTGTGTGGTCTTTACGATCCACTGCTCATATTGACAGACGTCCATGGATGCAAAAGCTTCCCCACAGGCATAGTCTGCAACATCACCAGTGAATGAAATGACCCCATGAATCCTGTTATTGAACACCAGTCCTCCACCAGAGTCCCCCTGTGAGAGAGAAGTACATGTTTTTGGTGTCATGACTTTCATATCATTGATTGAAATACTCATTTATTATGAATTGGTAAACTTGTCATGACTTGTAGAAAATGTATAAAGTTAACAGTCAACTCACTGGAGCGGCATCCACTCCTTCTCTTTTGTAACACAACCAGTGTTGATATTTCTGAGACCTCCAGGACTCTGGGTAGTTGTTCTCCGTGCACTGTCTGAGCACATCACAGTCCACGAGGTCGGTCTTCGCACATTGGAGTGGTTCAACATGTCCTACATGAGAATACAACAAAAGTCTTAATTTATTACAAAAGCAACAACTTCCATCATTATCTCCTCAACTTGTCCACAGGATATCCTTCCACCAACAAATACACTAAACTATTCACAGCAATACATTCTTTAATAAACATGCATCCTGGTTGGTCCCAGTGGATTCATCAGGTCGTCTACTTCCACCTGATGCCAGCATGTTCTAGCTTCATCACGGAGACGTTCAGTCTCTCACACACATTCATGGTGACCACAACATCCAGTGACCCTCAGGTCAGAGGTTCATGTAAATGTGAGTCAGCAGTGGAAACACACGTATGAGCAAAAGTATAAACATGGACAATTGTTGGAATAAAATAAACAAGATTCAGCTCACCTCTTGCATTATTAGGACCAACATCTGTGGAAGCATGACCTGCAAGCTGAACTTCAGAACCTCTGAAAGACAAGAAAAGAATATTAATAAATTTCACATGTAAAGAGTAAATAAACCCCCAAACTGCTTTTATTCAGCTGAACACTGATGTGTGTATGTATTCAGTGTTGATGATGGGTTCAGATCCTAATCTTGACATTTTACTTTAAAGTATTTTAATTAATTGTGTTACAAATACACATGGTGACTGCCCTCTAGTGGCTGAAACTCAGCTATTGCAGGTGGATTCTGCTGTCAGCTGATCTGGAGCCAGCACACCTGCAAGGCCAGTGTATCCTCATACAACAGTTCATATTGTATCTTACACAAAGTTACTCGTTCTTCATGCGTTTTCCAACAAAAGTCCATAAAAACATGTCAATCAACTCATTTAGCTTAAATTATCAAAAAGATCTTTGTTTGGGTGAAAATAAAGAACTGTTTTAAGAGAAAGGAGCAAAAGATCAGAACTCACATCTTGAGATGAGCTTTACAGTCAGGAAGACCAACAGGTGGAACCTTCGTCTTGCAAGCTAGCTTCACCAGCATGATGTCATGTTCCCCGTTGATGTCCTTATAAATCACATGATCTGTGATTTTCTCTGCTTTTGCTTCAGTGGATCGACCCACATGTGCTTTCATAGTCCTACAAATGAGTGAAAGACAGAAACGTCAGTGAGTTACTGGAGATGCATCGTGTTGAAATGTTAGTTACTGAACATGAACCTCATCAATGATGTCTTCACTATGGGAATGTCACGCTTATCAATCACATCACTGCTGCTTTCACATTGAAGGAGAAACAAGTGGAGACTAGTTTTACAGTAAAGTCCCTTTCTCACCATCCTGGTTCATCCTTCCAGCAGTGAGCTGCAGTCAGAACCCACTGGTCACTGACCAGAGATCCGCCACAAAGGGATGACATGATGCCTTTGCGACTTATCAAAATCACATGGTACTGACGTTCACTATCAAGACACTTTGCACCTCCGATGATCCTCTTCTGCAGATCCACCACCGAGCCCACCGCGACACCTGAAACACAAAGTCCTCCACCAGGTGACTCTCAGTCAGAACAGCGGTTGTTGTAGAGAACAAGTCTAGAAAGGTATGAACACACATGTGAGCTGTGGCTGAAGTCCTACGCAACACAAGTACTACAGACTAGTACAGTCCATCTGAAGGCACATGAAGGGTTAAAGCCAGCAGCAGTCCATCACTCACCGGCCCACAGCAGAAGGAGAAGACCCGTCATGGCAGCCATCTCTTCCAGTGACTGCCCTCCTGGTGGAACCGCTGCCTTTTTAAATGTGTTCCTCTGTCCTGTTGGCCGTCCAGCCACCAATCAGCTCATGAAGGTTCACCACACAACCCCATTGGCTGCTGAGGTCCACGCTGATGCAAACGTTGGGTCACGTGTCCAGCAGCAAGGACACAGTGTGAAGGAGGTGAAGAGAGCAGAGGACATGCTGGTGTGTCTTCCTCCATCACGTCTCAGAGGAAACACAACCTTGACTCACGATGCAGCTTCAATAAATAATAAAGGTTTGAACTGAAGGACCCAACTCAAATACCAGGAACTGGTTCTGAAGCGTGTGCGTTTGTACTCATCAGTAATAATGATATTAACATATGAACAGTCTGACTCACTGTATTCAGACCTCAGTTGTGATCAGACTTCATCAACTTCTTTAATCATAAGATTCAAATCTATGTTTTTAAAAGCAGCCCCAGTGCTTCGTTTCACTTCCATGTATGGAGTTTGGTCAGCACTTTAAAAACGATCCCTTGGGGCTCTAAAGTCAACCAGAATTTTGGCCATTTTGAATTTTGTGTGAATTTCAGCTTCATTTTTTGCCGGTTTCTCTGTGCACCACTTTAACGAACTCCTACTCTTGACCTCGAACGTCCCTTCCTGTCTAAGATGCTGGAGAAAGCCGACGTGGGACTTTCTGTACAACAATACAACAAAGCTTTTGAGTCCCACCCCCAGGATGGTGAGAGCCCTTTGAGGCTTCAGCAGGGCTGTGGAAGTAGTGACATGAACCCCAAAAGACTTCTGATCCGCGTGTTAATTTCTATCTTTTTTTCTTTAAGGATTTATTTTTGAAAAGTTTTTTTTTTAATAAAAACATTTTGATCATTGCTATGAACATTCAGCATGAGCCAAGCTACATTTTCCCAACCCCTCTGCTCCATAGTTCAAAGTCTAAACGGAGCCGTCTTTGTAAAGATAAGTGACCTAAAGATCTGGAATCTGCAGGAAGAACCACAATAAAACAAAGCCTTGCCTGTTAACAAGGATTTTATTCATCCGGTTCAATCCTGCTCGGATTGGGGCATGCAGGGTACTACAATTTGCATAAATTTCTCCTAAAGACGTATGAAATCCCCACTTGAAATTTTCAGATACTAATTTACAAGAAACACTCGTATCATACTTTATTAGATTCATACAGGCTCAGAGAGTTACAGAGAGGTTTATTTTATTAAAATCTGACTTTATAAAGTGTACTTATTAACAAAAAGATGAACATTTATGGCCGCGCAAAAAAGTGAGGACAAGGTTTTTGAGGTAACAGGGTTTATGTAATAACATAATCTTACTGGTACATGTTTTCTTTCCTTTTGGGTAGAAGTCTTTACTTTATTCCAGCAATTTAAATGAAGTTAGTCAACGTTGTGGTTCTGTAAATCCTGTCGGAAACGTCACTTGACTTTTTATCATTCCTTGTCTCATAACGGGCGCTGCAGGGCTTCAGGTGTGTATGTCGACTCCTCTGCGCTACGTTATGGTTCATATCTCAGCTGGAGGTTCATGTGCTCGCAGTATTTTCATATTTAAAACTTCGCTGGAGATTAAACGCAAGTTTTATGAGTTCATGGCAGTTAGTAAAATGTTCCGTTTCTTATCGACACGAAGGAACAAAGGACTTTGTGTCGCTGCGTTTAACACCGAGCGCGTGGCCGAGTCCATTCAAACGTCAGGAGGTCATCACGTCGCTCCTCACGAGCCTCTGTGACATCACGCGTTCCTGCTGGATGCAGCTGCAGGAACACGCGTGATGTCATACAGTCATAATAATAATCCACAGTTAGCTTTATCACCAAAACCTATTCATTCATTTGATCTTATGTTCACCTACAGATGAAAGAGACAAGACAGGGAGAGATAAGAGGGAAGGACAGAAGGAAAGGAGGTACGAGATAAGAAATAAATTGTGCCGTAATTAACCAAACCAGTCAACTCACCTATCGGTGGTGTGTGTGATGGTTTACTGGTGTGTTTGATGGTTTACTGGTGTGTTTGATGGGTTTACTGGTGTGTGTGATGGTTTCTGTAGCCGATGAGACAGAGATGTTGTTTCCGAGGGGGAGCGAGTAGAGGATGAAGAGGAGGAAGAGGAGAGGGAGTGGGCCGAGTACTGGACCTTGGGGGACACCTTGAGGGACTGCAGCCGCCAGACTTTAATTTATTGATGATAAAAAAAACTGTGAATCTTATGTTTACCAGCAACATGTATTTATAATGAATTCAGCGTAACAAAACAAGCTGGAGGAGCCTTGAGACTCTGCGGGGACACCAGAGGCCTCAGCATCCGCCTGGTGGAGGTGTCCTGCAACACAACATCAACACACAATAGTGTCGTATTCATCAGGAGAGACACGGTAGCGTTGTTAGTCAGAAGGTGCACGTGGGGGGAAAGAAAGACGCCGTGCTGTTTGAAGGTTGAAATGTTTACAACTTCACATGATATTTATATGACTGTGATGGTTGTGTGCATCAGATATGGTTTGCTGTGTGTGTGTGTAGAATAAGTCGGAGGGATGAAATAATGAAAGCGTTCACGATAGCGCCGTGAAATAAAAGAATAAAGGAGGAGAGAGTCCACGAGAACTCCTTTGAATGAATGCAAACGATGCAATAAATGCAAATTGACTAAATGTTATCTACAAACCAGGCAACGTCTCCGGGGAAGGTTTTTTATTCCCTTCGAGCCGGCGGGCAAAAGAGGTGATGACCTCTGGGAAGACGGATCGTCCGCCCGCTGCGGTGGGAGTTGGTGGGATTAGATTTTATTGGCAGGCGTTCAGTCACTGTGTTGGTTTTCCATCTTCCTGTAATCACGTATGATTAGAAGAGAAAAGGTGGCGCTCGTCTTCTTCCAGATGTTACAGATGTTTTGCAGAACAAAGTAGCACTGATGCACTCAACACTGATGTGTTGCTCTACAAACCTTTTCAATGTCTCATGCCCGATCCTCCAGCAGTCATGTCCTGCAGTGCTTGTTATTCCTTCTGAGGCGTCTCATCTTTCAGTTCCAGTCGGTGGAGAGCTCTCCTCTCCCTGTAGTTACAGATATATACATTCAACACTCACACTTTCGCAAAAAAGACTCAGCAAAAAGTAGAAGTAAGTCATGAATGAGAAAGTCAGAGCCTGTTGAGCCTGTTTAGAACATCTTATCTCACCTTATTGAAGGCTGGTGTAACAGTCAGCTGTGATAACTTACTGCTGCCATCTTTAATCTTTCTGGTTCAGACAATTCGGGAAAAGGGGAATGTTGGAAGAAAAACAATATTCACGCTTAATCATTTACTGATTCATTGTTATATTCAGACTTCTCATCTTACTGTCTGTTTAATCTCACACACAAACTCAGCATGTGGATCTTTGAGCAGTCTGATGTGCAGTTTGTCACCTCGTACTTCTGACTCTGCTCCGTCCTTGCAACGAATAAATGTTCCTGTTTTAATGATTTTACTCCGAGGAGAATTTTTCCTAACAGGGAACCAAGTGAGTGGTGATTTGTCCAATAGTCACGAGCAGGAAATGCTTTGGTGCTTATGCAATTTGTTGTTGTTGTTGTTGTTGTTGTTGTTGTTGTTGTTGTTCACAGACACATCAACAGCAACGTCTAGTTTTCTGGAAGATGCTGATGAGGGCCCAGCCAGCGCTACTGACGAGACAGGGCCGCAACTTCAGTCATGGTTGCACATTTATAAAATTACACCGCCGAAGTGCATGCTGGGTATAAAGCTCACAGAAACATCATGATCCTCCGTCGCACAGGAGACTGAGACGAAGTTTGACAGGACGACCCAGCATGCATTGCCTGTGTACGTTTATAAATGTGAAACCATGACTGAAGTTGTGACACCTGACACTTCAGTAGCTCCGCCCACTGAGCTGTGAAGTTAGACTCACGTCTGATATCAGGTTTAGTCGTATGAGCCTGATAACAAGTTTGTGCCTGAACTACACAATTCATATGACGCCCCCCACAGGAAGGACACGGGAAGGACACGGGAAGGACACGGGGCCTCCTGCTGGCTACATCTGGTACTTCCTGTTGTCACGAGGAACCATCTTTACAACCAACAAGTACAAAATATGAACATTTATTATTTTACACTCCATTGTTTAGAAATGTACAAAATAAAAGTATTTTTATGAATTTGATGAAATAAAAAGATTTTGTTGAATTTGACAAAATAAAAGTCATTTCATGAATTTGACCAAATAAAAGTATTTTGATGAATTTGACGAAATAAAAGTATTTTGATGAATTTGACGAAATAAAAAGATTTTGTTGAGTTTGACAAAATAAAAGTATTCATGTGAATTTTGCAAAATAAAAGTATTTTGATAAATTTGACAAAATAAAATAACTTTGATGAATTTGACAAAATAAAAGTATTTTGATGAATTTGAAAAAATAAAAGTATTTTGGTGAATTTGAAAAAATAAATGTATTTTGATGAATTAGACAAAATAAAAGTCTTCATGTGAAGTTTGCAAAATAAAATAATGTTGATAAATTTGACAAAATAAAAGTATTATGATGAATTTGACAAAATAAAAGTATTTTGATAAATTTGACAAAATAAAAGTATTTTTGTGAATTTGACCAAATAAAAGTATTCATGTGAATTAGACAAAATAAAAAATGTCTCCTCTGCTAGTGCACGTCTCTGCTGCTCGTGATTGGCTGGCCCTACCCAAAATAAAATCCACCAGCCGCCATTGACAGATACACAGAGTAACCAGGACTGGACCACCCACAATACAGAGAAGGAGACTTTTCCTCCTCCAGAGAAAACAGAGACACTGAGGAAGCAGGACCGAACCCAAACCCGGGAAACAGAGCTTCAGTGAATGTGGTTCTGAAGGTGTGGAGGTGGATCAGTGTGTCAGAGACTCTGTAGAAGGACAGAGAGCCAGCAGGACAGTCCAGATCCACTGCTACTCTCCCAGAGGAGGGGAAGGAGGAGGGGAAGAGTTGTGTTCTTCTGCCATTGTGATGGACAGAGTAACCTCTATCAGAGCAGTTCAGACTCCAGGACTGGTCGTTCTCTCCAAACAAACAGTCTTTACCGACTCCTTTCCTCTTGATCCCTGTGTAGCTCACTGCTATCTCAACGTCTTCACTCCACTCCACCTCCCAGTAACAGCGACCAGTCAGACCAGTTTCACACAGCAGCTGCTTCCAGTAGCTAAACCTGTCTGGATGATCAGGATACGTCTGCTTCTCATCCACATGTGTCACCTTCCTGTTGTTGTCAGACAGTTCCAGGTATCTGTTCACTGTGTTTGTGTCGATTGTGAGATCACAGGAGTCTGAGAGCAGGAGACAGGAAACAGCAGCAGTTTGTCATCGAACACAGCCGACGGCTTTATTTAAGATTCCATGAAGCAAAGTGAACACTCACATTTCCTCAGACCAGCTCTCAGCCTCTGAGGTCCAGCAGGTTGGACCCTGGAGGAAGAAGCAGAGTCAGAATGAAGCTTCATCATCAGTGATCTTCCTCAACCTTCATTCAGACAAACAGCTGCAATCATACAACATAGTTCATATCAAACAGTAAAAAAGGAAACAAATGAAATTTAATGTGGAAACCAAATGCTCTTCAAGTCCCTGTGAAACATCTTATCTTGGATTCAGCTTCACAAGGTGAAACACCTTCTGTCCCATAGAATCAGAACCAGCATTAGATTCAGTGGATCCATCCGGTTGGCCAGCATCACCTTGTCGTCTCTGCTGGAGCAGCAGGGTGAAGGCAGCTGCTTCTGTTCTGACATTCTATGGATGGTAGTTTTTAAATACGAATTGAAGACATTTAAAGAATCCATAGACTTGCTGAAGGTGATGAGAGCTCCTAAACAGAAACTAAATGGACTCTGAGCGGACATTATTCAGAAAACTTCCCTTTTTTTAAGGTAAAAAAAAAACGTTGCGAAGTTTGTCAAATGTTCTTCAAACACTTTGACACCATATTAGTCAAAAAGAACGCGTGTGGAAGACGTCAATGAAGGATCAGCAGCAGGTCCTGGTCTCAGAACATCAGCTACTGTACTGTTATCAGACTGAACCAGCAGACTCGTCTTACTTCAGAGTCTCCAGTCTCCAGCGTGGATCCTCCAGTCCAGCAGACAGCAGCTGCACTCCTGAGGCTCCTGGATGATTGTAGCTCAGGTCCAGCTCTCTCAGATGGGAGGGGTTGGATCTCAGAGCTGAAGCCAGAGAAGAAGAGCCTTCCTCTGAGACCATGCAGCCTGACAGCCTAGAGACACATTATGAACATTTATATTATATTTATTTCATCTCCTCTTTCAGCCACTTTGCACCTTGAAATGAACAGTGTGTGAGATTCAGTGACATCTAGTGGTGAGCTGCAGGTTGCAGTCAGCTAAATACCCATCAGCTCACTTTCCTAGTGTGTAGAGCAGTGGTTCTCAACTGGTGGGTCCGTTTTTAATGGGTCTGTGACCCACTAGTGCGTCGCGGACCCGTTTTTAATGGGTCGCGGGCCTTTGCTTTGCGACCCAGAATTTTTTAATTCTGTGATTTCAGTTTTAAGGGACTTGTATGCAGCGCACAGTCGTCTGTTTCGCTGGCTTGCCGCTCCATGTTTCAGGTTGTGTCAAACCAGGGGGATACTGGTGGACCGGCGGGGTTGGCCCATGTCCAACATCAGCCGGCACTCACTTCGACGTCGCCGGCCAAATTACATGCTGTGCTCCACAGAACAGATTAAATTGACTCAACAACATAAAGTTTGGAATACGCTGACTGACTTTTATACTCCTCGCAACCTGTGACGGAGCAGATTGTTTCACTTTTTATGAAGTATCATCTCTTTACTCGCTGATGTCTCATAACAGGAACCAGTGTCTCCGCCTCTCTGTCTTCCCTTCATCTGCTTTTATCTTTGTGTGTGTTTGCAGTTGGAGTTCAGCGCTGCAGCGCCATGAGAATTTACACCAAAACATTTAAAAGAACTAATAAAAACACCAGTAACGTGGGAGCTTATCAATACTCTGTTCTTTTGTGATTGTAGCCATCTTTCCTTCAGGTTGTGTACAAACCTGAAAGTCTCTAGAGCCAGTAGATGTCTGTAAATCACTAAAATATTCCTGAAGAAGCAACCAGCTTCACGAGGAACTCTATGAGACACTTCACAGAGTCGTAGAGACCGCTGAGGTTAAAAAGGAGCTCAGCCTCCACAAAACTCTTGAGAAACATGTCTGTCTCTTTCCACTTTCTGCAGCAGCTACACTATCTACACGTGTCTGTCTGCTGTGAGCAGCTGGATTAAAAACAGCTGCTGCTGATGAGAGCAGTGAGAGTGAATCAGTAGAGCTGTGCGTCTAACAACTACACAATGAGCTGGAGGTGATGGGTCTCTCTTGTGATAGACATTAACTTGTATATCAAGCAGCATTTAAATAGTTATCAGTGAAACAGAAGATGAATCCTGACCTGAGAATCTCCAGATGACAGTATTGACTGTTCAGTCCAGCAGACAGCAGCTTCACTCCTGAGTCCTGCAGGTTGTTGTCACTCAGGTCCAGCTCTCTCAGACTAGAGGACTGGGAGCTGAGGACTGAGGACAGAGCTTCACAGCTTCTCTCTGAGAGGTTACAGTCACTCAACCTGAAACATGTACAGCACATGTGTGAACACATTTATATCTAAGTTTGATATAATGTACAAATATATTTAGGTTGGCAGTGCTATCAGTAATACAACGTGGTAAACTGATAGAAGAGAAATGACAATACACCACATGAAAGTTCTGATTGACCATATATAAGTTTATTATTAAACCTGACCTGAGAATCTCCAGATGACAGTGAGGACTCTCCAGTCCAGCAGACAGCAGCTTCACTCCTGAGTCCTGCAGGTTGTTGTTACTCAGGTCCAGCTCTCTCAGACTAGAGGACTGGGAGCTGAGGACTGAGGACAGAGCTTCACAGCTTCTCTCTGAGAGGTTACAGACACTCAACCTGAAGGAGAGTTAGTGATGAAGACAACAAACATATTACTGTTTTTTCTTCAATGTAAAATCGATATTTCTAAGTTTATAAATTGAACAATCGAGGATTAGAGTCTCAGGTGCTGAGATGATTTTTCAGTGTTATTGTGTCTGTTACTGGAATCTAACAACAATTAATGGATCTCAATCCCAAATCAACTTTGGTCTTAAATGAACAACAAAGTGACATTTGTTTATTTCATTAATGTGTGGAGTTGTAATGAAACTGAAGGAACAATTTGGATGTTTTACAATTGTTCAACTAATCAACTAGTTTTCTAAATCTCTCAACAGAAGACTTTCATTAGTGGAGAACTACTCTACTGGTGTGATGAAGCGATTACCTGCAGGTATCTGGTACCTACAGAGCTTTGTTGGAGGCTTTGACCACTGGCAGCAGCCTCAGAAGAGCCTCCTCTGAAGCAGAGAACTTCTTCAGGTCAAACACCTCCAGATCTTCTCCTGATGACAGTAAGATGAAGACCAGAGCTGACCACTGAGCAGGAGACAGTTCATCAGTGGAGAGACGTCCTGACCTCAGGGACTGTTGGATCTCCTCCACTAGAGAACCATCATTCAGTTCATTCAGACAGTGGAACAGGTTGATGCTTTTCTCTGGAGACACATCCTCATTGATCTTCTCCTTGATGTACTGGACTGTTTGCTGATTGGTCTGTGAGCTACTTTTCATCTTCAGTAGGCCTTGTAGATGAGTCTGATTGGTCTCCAGTGAAAGACCCAGGAGGAATCGTAGGAACAGGTCCAGGTGTCCGTTTGGACTCTTCAAAGCCTTGTCAATAGCAAACCTGTGGACGTCTGTCGTAGATGTTCTGAAAAACATTCGCACATTGTCGACACAAGTTTGCCCCGGCTCCAACATCACATTCTTGTTTCTGTTAACGAGTTTCCTTCTTACGTAGAACGCTGCCAGAAACTCCTGAACACTCAGATGAACAAAGCTAAACATCTTGTCTTCATTCTTCTTCCCATGTTCCTTTATGAAGATCTCTGTGAACACTCCTGAGTACACCGAGGCTTCAGTGACATCAATGCCACTCTTTTTGAGATCTTTCTCGTAGAAGATCAGGTTGCCCTCTTCCAGCTGGTGAAAAGCCAGTTTGGCCAACGACTGAATGTACTGATTGAACTTCTTTTGGTCATACTTCTTCTCTTTGGTCTGATAGATCTGGAACACCAGGAATTCAGCATACATCTCAGTCAGGGTCTTAGGCAGCTCTCCTCCCTCTCTGGTCTTCAACACGTCCTCCAGAACTGTAGCAGTGATCCAGCAGAAGACTGGGATGTGACACATGATGTGGAGGCTTCGTGAGGTCTCGATGTGGGAGATGATCCTGCTGGCCTGCTTCGCATCTCTGAACTTCTTCTTGAAGTAGTCCTTCTTCTGAGGTTCAGTGAACCCTCTGACCTCTGTCACCATGTCAACACAGTCTGGATGGATCTGATTGGCTGCTGCAGGTCGTGTGGTTATCCAGAGGCGAGCGGAGGGAAGCAGGTTCCCTCTGATGAGGTTCGTCAGCAGCACATCCACTGAGGTGGACTCGGTCACACCAAAGGTAACAGCAGGGTTCTCTCTGGTAGAGCAGTCCAGATGAAGGCGGCTCTCATCCAGTCCATCCAAAACAAACAGAAGTTTGAAGACACTCTTGTCGTAGTTGGTGTTTCCTGATGACTGCAGAGTTGTGAAGATTTTATTAAGAGCGTCTCTCTCGATGTCTATGGTCTCCCTGATACATTCATGAATGAGATCTGCCAAACACAACTTTTCTCCCTTCCATAAATTCAGCTGGCGGAAGTTGAAAGGAAAGATGAGATGCACATCTTGATTGGTTTGTTTTTCAGCCCAGTCCCACATGAACTTGCGCACAAGAATCGTTTTTCCAATTCCTGCGATTCCATTGGTCAGGACTGTTCTGATGGCCCTGTATTCTCCAGACGGGGTTTGAACATGTCGCTGGGTTGAATTGGTTTCTCTTCATCTGCTGGCTTCACGCTCATGGCCTCAATCTGCCGGACCTCATGCTGAGTGTTGATGTGTATGTCGGCGGTTTCTGTGATGTACAGCTCTGTGTAGATAGCATCCAGACGTTGCTCCTTACTCTTCTCCGTCCACGCCTCTTGTACACACCTGAACTTATCCTGAAAGTATGATTGAAGCTTTTGTTGGTGAGATGAGATGGGAACTCCCAGAACCGTCACGTCTGCATGGAACACAAATATGAAAAGAAGCACATTATCAGGATGTTTGTCTACAGTTGCAGGAGCAGAACACAACGCTCTTTTGCTGAAGGCGTCAGGTGGTTTCAGGGAGGATCCTCACGCCAACAGCAGGAAGTGCAGGGACACAGAGGACACCTGAAACCAGGACTTCAAACTAAAACAGGAAACAAGAAAACATCCACATCATGACAGAAGGAATGTCTTCCAGATGAATGAAAACTCGTCTTTGCCTTTCGTCCGTTCTGTTTACGAGAGAAGACTTTCATTCAACTGAGGATGGACAAGATGACATCTGGTTGTTTTGCTGAGGGTTGGCTCACGTAAACTACGAGTTGTTTTATTTTCTAAAGTTCTTTTCATTCTTCTTTATTAAATACAGCTATGAACGTTTTGAGTACAGTTGTTTTCCATCGCGCTGCATTGATATGCTGTAGTACATTTCTCATTTTTATGACACGTCTAGATCTGGTCATAGCAGTTAGTATCCTGCTGCTTATCAGCTGTTCTGTTGTCTTTGTGATGATCTGTAAACACAAACATGCTGTTGAGCATGTGAGCAAGGTCACTGATTGTGATGTCTTTAAAAAACAACTGAAGACTAACCTGTTTATGCTGCCGTTTGTTTAAATATACCTGCGACCTGCTTGTATCTGTTCTTTACTTGTTTGAATGTGTTTTTTTACTGTGTTTTAAATCTGTCCACCACTTTGTGACGTCTTTGTCTGTGAAATGTGAATCTACCTTCGCTCTGACAGGTGGATGCTCTTCTGTTCTCTGACGTCTCTCCAGCATCAGCATCACCTGTGTGAGAGAAGTTACAGGATGTTTTATTCTATCAAGATGACTTAATACCTATTTTTTATCTTCAAGTTAACCAGTGATTGGTAGTTAGTTTATTTATGTATTCATGTATCATCTGGTCTGGCATCCATGATTAGTTGCTGCAACTCCACAAACTTTTCTATATTTCTAGATATAATTAGTGTTTCATTCCATTATTACATAGTTCTGAAATGACAAGTAAACGTTGTCATTGAAACTACAATATATCCTACTATAATTTATGTAATCTGTGTACCTTACTGTACTTTGTGTACCTGAAGTATTTCACCACCTCTTCCTTAACCTTTCTCTTGATATTATTCTAAACTTTAAGTAGTTTAGTTGTCTCAACCTAACCGAGTACTTTCCTGTGAAAACAGAAGTTTATTTTGAAAAGCCTTTTTGCAAGGTATCGTTGTATCATCACAATACTCGTATTAATATCTCAGTGTCTCAAACCAAGAAGTACATAAGAGAGGAGCAAATCACAACAACAGGAGCCTTTCCTCATAACTCAGAGGTCAGACCTCCGTTGTTTCCCTTCGGTGAAGGCAGAGAGCTTCTGTGAGGAGGCGCTGCTGCATGAACAGCATTGTGTTGCATGAGTGACACGTGACTGACCTCCTGGTCCTGAGATGGTGTCTGGTAGTCTCTGCACCAGGTCGTTCCTGCGTATCTTCTGTAAAACCTTCCTGGTCACCTCCAGAGCTCCATGAGGTTTGAAGGTATTCACCATCAGCTCCACAATGTCCTCATTGTCTTTTGCTTCCAGATCGGACACTTTGAGAGCTTGGTAAGGTTTCATGAAGCCGGGCTGGTTCAGGTGGTATTTGAATCTCTTAAATTGTTTTATTTTTTAACTCATCTAGACTCTCCAGAAGGTCCACTGACGTCATCGTGGCTCCCGGCTAAAACCTGGCTGTTGTCTCACCTGAAGGAAAAACTGAAACACAAGGAGCTGTGATTGGCCGGTCAAGAGCTGCTCTGTGGGATGGAGGTAATGCTGCAACACTGCTTGGACTTCTTTCAATCCATTCAAATCAAGAGAGATGTTTGAGTGAAAGCACCATTTGGAATGACAGTGGAGTGTCCTTGTTTCACTAAAGTAACGCGACTGTGACATTCGACTCTTGTCTAACTTCTATAAACGTACCTGACGGAGCAGAATACTCTGGCACAAAGAAGAGGAGGCTTGAAGCTGAACCAGAGCCACACTGACAGGTCAGACAAACACTGGACCTTCAAGTGTTCATGTTGTTGAAGTTACATCATGGACTTCAGTGACTCGTTTACATGTTTTACTAAGTTTATGTACTGATTTAAAGCCCAACTCTGATGTGTTCCTAAACCTGAGACAATGTTAAATTGCTTTGCGTTGATATAAAGAAAGAGGTGGACGAACCTCTGGACCGGCATTCAATGGACTCCAGAACAAAGGTTACGATATTGTAACCCTAGTTCTACAAGCACAGGCAGCTACTTCCACCAAAGCGTAGTGGGCTGAAGTATTCAGGTTTGCACTTCCTGATTGGCCAGCTATGCTGACACAACTTTCCTAGTGGGCTTATGCATGCTTGTTCCTGCAGTAGATTATTACCCAATAGATTACAACTATTCCCTCTGGAGTTGTTCAGGTGTGTCAGTGTGAGAATAAACAGTAGACTGACGCGCTCACATGTGTCAGCAGTGACTCGCTGCTGATTTAAAAAGCTGTTTCCTGGTGATAATGAAATCTGACTCGACCGAACATGAAAAAGCTGAAAAGCTGAAAAGACTTTGAGCAGAAAGTTACATCTCACAGAATATAAGAGACTGGATCCAGACACAAACAGTAAATATCCGTGCAGAAAGACAGGACCGCGGCTCTCATTACATGCTCGTTACGTAACAAATGTCAGCAGAGCTCCTTCATCAGAGGTGTGTAAAGATACCTGTGAGGCTCCTCACCTGTTGCAGTCACATCCAGAGGAGGTCCAAGAGACTTTCTGCAGACACTGACGGACGCAGCCGTCACGTCCTCACGCCTTCAACCACACATCTCGACTTGTTAGTATGATGTGAGCGCTGATGTGAGCGCTGATGTGGTTCCAGTACGCACCCAGTACACAACCAGTTACAACACGCCTGTCAGTCTGATGGGCGGGCTTCAGCGCTGCAGACATTTGGAGGACGATAACCTCCAGGGCATGCTGGGTCTAACTGTACCCAGGCCTAACGTCACCTTCTGTGGGTGAAAGTTAGTGAAACCCCCTCTCAAAGTGCCGGGGAGCTCTACCTCTGCAGCAGCTCCCCGTCACCCAGCTGCCCCTCCTGGCAGCTGGTGCCACTTCTGCCCTCGCCACAGTGACCTCAAAACATCCAAAATGTGCCAACAACGCAGTGCATACGTCTGCAAAGATCACACCATTGCTACAGGTGTAAAACAGAATCGATTGACAATTTGTACTTCACAGCTTAAATACGGGTCAAAGCAGGTGGGGTGATTCTTGACCCCAGAGGGCAGCAGGTGTGGAACAAACAGGAGGCCGTTTGGAGCGCTAGCCCTCCTGTTACCTTCAGGCTCAACTTCATTCAATGTTTCTTGTCTCCAAATGAATGATTGAATAATTGTGGTAAACATAACATTTACAATGATGTGTTTTCAATGTCCTGGACACATGTTGTACGCGTCGTTGTGTTCTTTGGGGTTTGCGGCTGTTTCACTGTGTAAAACACATAAGAAATATCAACATTTTACTCACATTGGTTTAGGTTGTTTTGGATGATATTGAGGTCATTATAACACATAACTGTGTTATCTTATAATAGTCCTTTTGGCTTCTGGAGCTTCCTAACTCAATGAAATGAGCCAGAAGTACCTCAGTGGCCGCCATGACAAGTAAGGAGCTTCAATGCTTCCTAGCTTAGCTCCTTTAGCATAGGACCCACTGGACCGGCTGCCAACCCACAATTCCTTGTGGCGGCAACAAAAGTGACATATCATTCGTCCGTTCACGAGATCAAACCATCATGTGAATAACCGTTACTTGGAAATACTTTCAATAATCTGTTGAACCTGCTGGTGAACGTTACATTGCTGAAAACTGTTGTAAAGTGCTCCAAGTGTTGTAAAGTGGTTAAAGTGTTGTAAAATGGTCAAAGTGTTGTAAAGTGCTCAAACTGCTGTAAAGTTGTCAAAGTGTTGTACAGTTGTCAAAGTGTTGTACAGTTGTCAAAGTGTTGTACAGTTGTCAAAGTGTTGTAAAATGATCAACGTGTTGTAAAGTGGTCAAACTGTTGTAAAGTGCTGGAAGTGTTCTGTGGGCCTCTCGCGCTTCAGAGGCCCAGCATCGGATCGATCAGGTCATAACGACACCCGTGTGAGCCAGAGAGGCATCAAAACCCGATTCACGTCCAAGACAGGCCTGTGAGCGAGAAGGTGCTGCATGCAGTACCTGTCTTTGACCAGCAGGTGGAGGCCTGACCCTTCAGATAGAATCGTCCTCCAGCAGCTGCATGGAGCTTCCACACGCTTTATGCAGCACATTGAGCTGCTTCTGCTCTCTTTCCTCACCGCAGCACAGAGTCAGCTGTCAGACGGCCTCCAGAGAGCCCGGCAGCTCAGCCTGCCTCCTGCCCGGCAGCTCAGCCTGCCTCCTGCCCGGCAGCTCAGCCTGCCTCCTGCCCGGCAGCTCAGCCTGCCTCCTGCCCGGCAGCTCAGCCTGCCTCCTGCCCGGCAGCTCAGCCTGCCTCCTGCCCGGCGTCCAACAGTGGTTTCTGGGCCTCGTATGACAGCCATGCAGCTCATCCATGGCCATACTTTTAATATAGCGGTGAGCTTACTAACAACTTTTCACTTATCAGAAGAGGAGAATGAAGCATTCATGAATTAAGAATGAAAGAGAGAAATTCAACTCCAAGGGTATTTAGAGCAATACATGAACTGTAAACGTTACAGGTAAAAAAGCTTTTTATTTATTACTAATATAGATAAATATACCAATATCGTGTTTGAGGTATTGTATCGAATATTGGTTTGTAAGTATCAGGTATCGTGATACTTATTGCAGGTGTCGTGTGACAACCTATAAATATAAACCAATCGTGCTGCAGCACGGCTCTGCACTCTACCTGTACCTGTTGAGCAGGAAGAGCTCCACCTCTCAGTCTGCAGCGTCCACAAGAAGAGAAGCTGCTGTTTCTGTGAGTGTTGAACACTTGTGTGTCTCTGGACGCTTCCTGTGCGTCTTGTACTTGTGTTACTGCGCCTGTTTCCTTCTCATTCAACCGCTTCCTCATGTAGACATGTACCTCAGAGCTAATAAGGTTCAGGATGTTATTTATATTACTTTTATCATTCATAATGTTCATACTTTCAAGAATATTAAACATTTTATGGCAAAATGTATCCAATCAAATGAATGGAAGACAGTAAAACAATGATTTATCATCATCTGATGCAGTTGTTGTATGTATTGTTATTTTTGGTGAGGGCCTTTTCTTTGTCAGGATACGCCTCCATTTCTATTAAAAACATGTTAAAATGAACCTCAAGAGAATCTTGTAAATAAAGAAAAGGTAGTTGTGTTACCTGACTCTTACTGAGGGGTATTAGAACACATCTCTTAAAGACATTTGTTTTATTCATGTTTTCATTTTGATATTATTAACGATAGTAACATCTATGGTGTTGCGGGTACATTTGGATCCATGTATATTTACTCCAAGAAAAAGGCTAAAAAGTACTTTGTTTCTGGGGTTTCGATAATAAATCTACAATTACAGTTCTTCCTTCAGGTGATAAGACGTCCAGATGCCACGATGACGGCAGTGGACCTTTTGAAGACTCTAGATGATTTAAATAAAGATGAATTTAAGAGATTTAAATGGCATCTTAAGGATGCCGGCTTCATGAAACCTTACACAGCTCTTAAAGTGTCCGATCTGGAGGAAGCAGATCGGCCCGACATTGTGGACCTGATGGTGAAGACCTTTGAACCTGATGGAGCTCTGGAGGCGACCAGGAAGGTTTTAAAGGAGATACGCAGGAAAGATCTGCAGAGACCAGACACCAGCTCAGGACCACGAGGTCAGTCTCTTGTATTCCTATTAAATAGTCAACACAATGCTTGTGATAAAGACAAAGATCAAACGCACGTCAATTATTTAGTAAAATTCGTCAAAATACTTAAATTTTGCAAAATTCGTCAAAATACTTAAATTTTGCAAAATTCGTCAAAATACTTAAATTTTCCAAAATTTGTCAAAATACTTAAATTTTGCAAAATTCGTTAAAATACTTATATTTTGCAAAATTCGTCAAAATACTTACTTTTAGCAAAATTCGTCAAAATACTTACATTTTGAAAAATTCGTCAAAATACTTACATTTTGCAAAATTCGTCAAAATACTTCATTTTGCAAAATTTGTCAAAATACTTACAATTTGCAAAATTCGTCAAAATACTTATATTTTGCAAAATTTGTTAAAATACTCGCATTTTTTAAAAATCGTCAAAATACTTGCATTTTTTAAAAATCGTCAAAATACTTGCATTTTTTAAAAATCGTCAAAATACTTAAATTTTGAAAAAATCGTCAAAATACTTGCATTTTCAAAAAATCGTCAAAATACTTGCATTTTGCAAAATTCGTCAAAATACTTAAATTTTGGAAAATTCGTCAAAATACTTACATTTTGCAAAATTCGTCAAAATACTTCATTTTGCAAAATTTGTCAAAGTACTTACATTTTGCAAAAATCGTCAAAATACTTGCATTTTGCAAAAATCGTCAAAATACTTAAATTTGGAAAAAATCGTCAAAATACTTAAATTTTGAAAAAATCGTCAAAATACTTGCATTTTTTAAAAATCGTCAAAATACTTAAATTTTGAAAAAATCGTCAAAATACTTGCATTTTAAAAAAATCGGCAAAATACTTGCATTTTTTAAAAATCGTCAAAATACTTGCATTTTGAAAAATTCGTCAAAATACTTGCATTTTAAAAAAATCTTCAAAATACTTGCATTTTGAAAAAATCTTCAAAATACTTGCATTTCGCAAAAATCGTCAAAATACTTTATTTTGCAAAATTCGTCAAAATACTTCATTTTGCCAAATTCATCAAAATACTTAAATTTTGCAATATTCGTCAAAATACTTATATTTTGCAAAATTCGTCAAAATACTTAAATTTTGCAAAATTCGTCAAAATACTTGCATTTTTTAAAAATCGGCAAAATACTTGCATTTTGCAAAAATCGTCAAAATACTTGCATTTTGCAAAAAATGTCAAAATACTTAAATTTTGAAAAAATCGTCAAAATACTTGCATTTTCCAAAATTCGTCAAAATACTTGCATTTTGCAAAAATCGTCAAAATACTTGCATTTTGCAAAAATCGTCAAAATACTTAAATTTTGAAAAAATCGTCAAAATACTTGCATTTTTTAAAAATCGTCAAAATACTTGCATTTTGAAAAATTCGTCAAAATACTTGCATTTTAAAAAAATCTTCAAAATACTTGCATTTTGAAAAAATCTTCAAAATACTTGCATTTTGAAAAATTCGTCAAAATACTTAAATTTTGCAAAATTCGTCAAAATACTTAAATTTTGCAAAATTCGTCAAAATACTTATATTTTGCAAAATTCGTCAAAATACTTCATTTTGCCGAATTCATCAAAATACTTGCATGTTGCAAAAATCTTCAAAATACTTAAATTTAAAAAAAAACCTTCAAAATACTTGCATTTTGAAAAATTCGTCAAAATACTTAAATTTTGCAAAATTCGTCTAAATACTTAAATTTTGCAAAATTCGTCAAAATACTTATATTTTGCTAAATTCGTCAAAATACTTAAATTTTGCAAAATTCGTCAAAATACTTGCATTTTTTAAAAATCGTCAAAATACTTGCATTTTGCAAAAATCGTCAAAATACTTGCATTTTGCAAAAATTGTCAAAATACTTGCATTTTGCTAAATTTGTCAAAATACTTAAATTTTGCAAAATTCGTCAAAATACTTGCATTTTTTAAAAATCGTCAAAATACTTAAATTTTGAAAAAAACGTCAAAATACTTAAATTTTGAAAAAAACGTCAAAATACTTAAATTTGGAAAAAATCGTCAAAATACTTGCATTTTAAAAAAATCTTCAAAATACTTGCATTTCGCAAAAATCGTCAAAATACTTAAATTTTGAAAAAATCGTCAAAATACTTAAATTTTGAAAAAATCGTCAAAATACTTGCATTTCGCAAAAATCGTCAAAATACTTAAATTTTGAAAAAAACGTCAAAATACTTAAATTTTGAAAAAATCGTCAAAATACTTGCATTTTAAAAAAATCTTCAAAATACTTGCATTTTGAAAAAATTGTCAAAATACTTAAATTTTGAAAAAATCGTCAAAATACTTAAATTTTGAAAAAATCGTCAAAATACTTAAATTTTGAAAAAATCGTCAAAATACTTGCATTTTGAAAAAATCATCAAAATACTTGCATTTTGAAAAATTCGTCAAAATACTTTCAATTTGAAAAAAAAATCGCCAAAATATTTGCATTTTGCAAATTTCATCAAAAAAAATAGTTTGTCAAATTCACCAAAACACTTTTTTGGAGCATTCAACATTCATCATTTGTTATCAAACTTTGTTCAAAGCTTGTTTGTCAGTTAACTGGTCCAACAACTACATGTGAGCTGGAAAGAACAGGTGTGTCACATGACGTAACATGTGACACACCTGTTCACACACCTGAGTGTGTCATGTGACACACCTGTTCACACACCTGTGTGTGTCATGTGACACACCTGTTCACACACCTGTGTGTGTCATGTTACACACCTGTTCACCTCAGTCCATGTCAGCGGAAGAGGTGGAGAGGATCATTCATCTGAGGAAGACAATCCTTCAGCAAAAGACTTTTTGTGTTCCTCTCCTCCAACTGTAGACGAACCAGCTGACAACATATGTTCTTATATGTTCTTCATATGTGTCTTGCATACAGACGTGATGGTTCTGGGAGTCCCCGCCTCATCTCACCAAGACAAGTGAGTTATTTTACTGATTTACAAGTTAATGTCCATCACAGAGAGCTCCATCCCTCCAGCTCATGGTGGAGCTGTTAGACGCTCAGCTCTGATTCACTCACTGCTCTCCATCGTCTGGGTCCGGACTACAAGGCGACTGACACCACGGATTCTCTGCAGGAAGTCATAATGTACGAAGCTAAGCTAGCCTTCTCGCTTCCTGTCCTGATAGCTCACAGAAAAGGAAAGGTTCCTCGTCAGCCTGTCCAAGACATTTGGGTTTAATGGCGCTTTAAAGACATGGAACTGGTCTTTATTAATGTCAGGCCTGCTTCAGGGTCATAACCTCACCGTGACATTCTGACTCTGCTTCTTCCTCCAGGGTCCAACCTGCTGGACCTCAGAGGCTGAGAGCTGGTCTGAGGAAATGTGAGTGTTCACTTTGCTTCATGGAATCTTAAATAAAGCCGTCGGCTGTGTTCGATGACAAACTGCTGCTGTTTCCTGTCTCCTGCTCTCAGACTCCTGTGATCTCACAATCGACACAAACACAGTGAACAGATACCTGGAACTGTCTGACAACAACAGGAAGGTGACACATGTGGATGAGAAGCAGACGTATCCTGATCATCCAGACAGGTTTAGCTACTGGAAGCAGCTGCTGTGTGAAACTGGTCTGACTGGTCGCTGTTACTGGGAGGTGGAGTGGAGTGGAGGAGTGAATGTAGCAGTGAGCTACAGAGGAATCAGGAGGAAAGGAGGCGGTGACGACTGTTGGTTTGGAATGAACGATCAGTCCTGGAGTCTCAGCTGCTCTGATAGAGGTTACTCTGTCTATCACAACAACACATTCACATCTCTCTCCCCCATCTCTCTCCTGCCCTCCTTCCCCTCCTCTGGGAGAGTAGCAGTGGATCTGGACTGTCCTGCTGGCTCTCTGTCCTTCTACAGAGTCTCTGACACACTGATCCACCTCCACACCTTCAGAACCACATTCACTGAAGCTCTGTATCCCGGGTTCAGGCTTCACAGTGGGTTAGGCTTCATGTTTGGGTTCATGTCCGGTCCTGGTTCCTCCGTGTCTCTGTGTTCACTGGAGGAGGAAGAGTCTCCTGCCCGGTAAACACTCACTCGTCTTACGGCTCTGTGAGGGACAAACCACTCCTTCTTTGGTCCATGTTCAGTAGTAAGGGTCCCTGTGAGGGACAAACCACTCCTTCTTTGGTCCATGTTCAGTAGTAAGGTAGTTTTTTAATTTAAATTTGTATTGTTTTGTTGTAATTATAACGCACTTTGTGACCCTGGTGTTTGAAAGGCGGTGTATAACCTCGACTGCGTTCTGTCCACCAAGAAAACACTGCAGACCCGTTTTTAGGAACAGAGTCCCTCCACTTTATTGCAAAACACTTCACAACAGAAAAGCGATTCGTCCTGCAGCCCGAGGCCGCCCTCTAGAGGCAGGGAGACAACATCAGAGGGATGACTGCAGGACATCCATCATGGTTGTAAATCATCCAAAAAAATAAAATAAAGTCACTTATTCACACGACGGCCAACGTTTTCGTTGTCTTGGAGCTCTTCTGTGGCGAGCGAGGACCTCGCGGGTGTCGTGCCTTCCAGCCGCTACTCGGGGACCACTTCCCCGATCCACTTGAGGTAGGGCGGGTTGCCCTGGTCGATGGGGAGGCTGATGACCTCGGCCACCTCGTAGGGATGGTGAGAGCTGGAGAGGACACACACACACACACACACAGCGTGATGCACGAGACGCCGACGGAGCAGCTTCCTGTGAGAGCTTCTTCTTCTTCTTCTCCTCATGAACCTACCGCACGTATTCAGCCAGAGCGGGAACCTTGGAGCTCCTGGTTTTAATCATCTGGACGGGAGAGAAGACGCCAGGGTCAAACACACACACACTTCACACACACACAGATTTTTTTCTTCAAGGACTTTTCCAGACCTGGAAATAAACGTTTCAAAATTCAAGGAAATAAAAATACAAGAAAAATCTTCTTTCCTTTTGTTTGGGGGGGTTCAGTTCGTTGGTGGTGAAGACACTAAAATCCTGACTTTCTTTAAAATATATTTTTTATACACATATTAAAAAACGTACAGAAACATCCAGAAAACACCAACAATTCTAGAGAAGTTGCAGTGAAGTTCTGCCGTGGATCAATGTCCATAATAAAGTATTGATAACAGTATTAATAGAGCACCAGCCAATGCCTCTGCAGCAGTAATCCAGTCCAGCAGATCTATGAACACCAAGCAGAGGACAGAGGAGGAAACAGGAGTTACACTTTAAAACAGGACTCACCAGCAGCACTTCATTGTCCTCCTCGATCTTCCCCTGCCATTCATACCTGAAGGGACGCTCGCATCAATCAGTCATATTCATAAATAATGTACTATATTCATGAGCAATGTACTATATTCATGAGCAATGTACTATATTCATGAGCAATGTACTATATTCATAAGTAATGTAGCGTTGTGTGTTTACAATGTGCTGACAAACTCACACAGACGTGATCGCTGGGACGATGTTGACACAAGCGGCGAGCTTCCTCTCCACGATCGCCCTGAAGGACGGAAGACAACCACAAGATGAAGGAACCAAGAGAATATAGAATATAGCATAACTAGTTAAACTAACATAACTAGATAAACTAGCATGAATATAGAAACTAACAGAACTATATGAACATAACTATCTAGCATAACTAGATAAACTAGCATAACTAGATAAACTAGCATAAATATAGAAACTAACAGAACTATATGAACATAACTATCTAGCATAACTAGATAAACTAGCATAACTAGATAAACTAGCATAACTAGTTAAACTAAGGTAACTGTCCACTCAAAAGGATCCTCTCGGTGCTCACCTGGCCAGCTCTTTGGCCACCGTGTCGTTGGGACAGGTGACGAAGGCGGCGGAGTGCGTCCCCGACGCGTACGTCTCGGAGGCCATGGAGAACGCCCTGGGTCCTAGAGTCCTCAGCAGCGGGAGCATGAACACAGCCAGGAGCGCCGTCTGGGGAGAGGACAGAGGGATGGAACCCAACCGGCAGGGCAACAACACGCGGAGTGAGCACAGGACAGAGGGATGGAACCCAACCGGCAGGGCAACAACGCGCAGAGCGAGCACAGGACAGAGGGATGGAACCCAACCGGCAGGGCAACAACACGCAGAGCGAGCACAGGACAGAGGGATGGAACCCAACCGGCAGGGCAACAACACGCAGAGCGAGCACAGGACAGAGGGATGGAACCCAACCGGCAGGGCAACAACTAACAGAGCGAGCACAGGACAGAGGGATGGAACCCAACCGGCAGGGCAACAACACGCAGAGCGAGCACAGGACAGAGGGATGGAACCCAACCGGCAGGGCAACAACACGCAGAGCGAGCACAGGACAGAGGGATGGAACCCAACCGGCAGGGCAACAACACGCAGAGCGAGCACAGGACAGAGGGATGGAACCCAACCGGCAGGGCAACAACTAACAGAGCGAGCACAGGACAGAGGGATGGAACCCAACCGGCAGGGCAACAACACGCAGAGCGAGCACAGGACAGAGGGATGGAACCCAACCGGCAGGGCAACAACACGCAGAGCGAGCACAGGACAGAGGGATGGAACCCAACCGGCAGGGCAACAACACGCAGAGCGAGCACAGGACAGAGGGATGGAACCCAACCGGCAGGGCAACAACTAACAGAGCGAGCACAGGACAGAGGGATGGAACCCAACCGGCAGGGCAACAACACGCAGAGCGAGCACAGGACAGAGGGATGGAACCCAACCGGCAGGGCAACAACACGCAGAGCGAGCACAGGACAGAGGGATGGAACCCAACCGGCAGGGCAACAACACGCAGAGCGAGCACAGGACAGCGGACGACACTCACCACGGCCAGAAAGGTCAGGGGTCTGCCGCGCAGAGACAAGGGGCATTCCCTGAGGGGGAGGAGGGCAACTAGTAATGGTCACATGACATCTATTGTACTTCTGGTCACATGACACCTATTGTATTAAGTTACTCTTTTTGCACTCTCGAGTAGGTGCTTTATATCTATTTATACACACACACACACACACACACACACACACACACACACACACACACACACACAGACGAAGTAGAGTATAACGAAGCATAAGTACTCGCGTGAAGTGCAAGTACATTACAAATTGCACTTAAATACAGTACTTGTAATTCAACATGTACAGTGTTCGAGTTTAGAGTATTCTAGTGTATCTCATGAGTACTCTGCACCACAAGTACTGCGTTACCGTAGTAATGTCTGCATGACGTCACCCTTCCTTCTTCTTCTCTCATTTAACTTCCGTCGGAAACAATAAACAAACCAGTAGAAACCAGGACGCCGTTTACCTCCTCAAGGAAAACACGAAATGCGACTGAACGGCCAGCTAGCTTAGCGTTAGCTGCTGTTTAGTAGCACACATGCTAACGAGAGCCAGCTAGTAACGTATGTTGTTTCGTTGTCGTAAAAAGTACGTTAAGTTTCATGAGAGGAGCCGAACTGAGCAGCAGCGTCATGACGTGTACCCGCTCGCGCGGCGGAGAGCAGCGCACGTGAACAGGTGAAGTGTCCGTACTTTACCTTCTGGCAGCTGGCTGCGACACCCTTACCGTAAAGCGAGACGGCGGTGTGTTTGGGGAACTGTCGTAAAATCATCCATCTTCTTCTTTTTCTTTCTGATGTTTTACGGCTGTCTTCATGACGCGTCCACCAGCTGGTGTGGAATAATAACACTAACAATAGAATATAAAGTAGATTAAATAGTATTAATAATTAGAAATACTACTAATATATGTTAATGATACCAATACGATATTCATAATAATACAAACTACATACTACAATACAAAAATACATACTAATATTTATTAATAGTAATAACTAACAATTACATAGAAATAATATTTCCCATAATAATAAAAACAATAATATAGTTATTTTAAAAATAATCACTTTAATTACATATAATAATGCATATTAACAAGAACACTGATAGAAAATAATAATAATATATTTTTAATAATGATACAAAATACTACTAATCAGTATTACTCATAACACTATCAAAATGTCAATAACAAATACTACTAATATATATTAATAATAAATAACAATTATATATAAACACTATTTACAATAATAATTAAAACAATAATATAGTGTATTAACAAAAATAATCACAATAATTACATAAAATAATACATATTAACATTGATAACAAATAAAAATATAACTATTAATAATCATACCAAACACAATAAAAAAACAATATAATAATACATCATTTTAATAATAATCACAATGATAATATTACATAATAACAGCTTAATAAATAAAGTTGTATTTTTTACCATCACATGTTTTCTCTTCAGACATTTAATAAAAATAAGTAGCTTATTTAATGTTTCCATCATTAGGATGT
>NW_027176205.1:635304-640304 GCF_023055335.1 Clinocottus analis | reverse complement strand
GTGTGTGTGTGTGTGTGTGTGTGTGTGTGTGTGTGTGTGTGTGTGTGTGTGTGTGTGTGTAGCTCGTGGGCAGAGGCAGGCCCCGGTAATGAGCGGAGACGGAAGAAGACGAGGGTGGAGCAAGCGCTGATGCAGCCGGGCTAAAAATAACACCGCCTCAATACCCCTCCTCTCCTCCTCGTTCCCTTCCTCCCTTCATCGTTTCCTTCCTCCCTTCCTCTCCTTCTCCCCTTCATCATGTCTCCTTAATGAAAAAAGGCGGCAAGTAAACGAAGAGGACGAGTTAGAGATGTTTCTGTCCTCCACACAAACAAACTACTAGCAGAAGCTGCATTCTCTCTCCTGACCACCAGGGGGCGACTCCTCTGGTTGTATAGAAGTCTATGCTTCATGTGTTAAAGCTGCATTCTCTCTCCTGACCACCAGGGGGCGACTCCTCTGGTTGTATAGAAGTCTATGCTTCATGTGTTAAAGCTGCATTCTCTCTCCTGACCACCAGGGGGCGACTCCTCTGGTTGTATAGAAGTCTATGCTTCATGTGTTAAAGCTGCATTCTCTCTCCTGACCACCAGGGGGGCGACTCCTCTGGTTGTATAGAAGTCTATGCTTCATGTGTTCAAGCTTCTTCATCCTCCTCTCTCACTTCCTCTGCAGCTCTTCTCCATCGTGATCTTCGGCTGCATCGCCAACGAGGGCTACATGAACCGCCCCAACGAGGTGGAGGAGTTCTGCATCTTCAACCGCAACCAGAGCGCCTGCAACTACGGCGTCTTCATGGGCTCCATGGCCTTCCTCTGCTGCATGGCCTTCCTGGCTCTGGACGTCTACTTCCCCCAGATCAGCAGCGTCAAAGACCGCAAGAAGGCCGTGCTGGCGGACGTCGGGTTGTCAGGTAAAGATCCTCCAGAGCCAGAGGACGTGAGAGAGACTTGTGGGCTGGACGATCGTTACAAATGAATCTGGAAGGTCTTCTATGTTCTGGTCTACCGTCTATGTTCTGGTCTACCGTCTATGTTCTGGTCTACCGTCTATGTTCTGGTCTACCGTCTATGTTCTGGTCTAACGTCTATGTTCTGGTCTACCGTCTATGTTCTGGTCTACCGTCTATGTTCTGGTCTAACGTCTATGTTCTGGTCTAACTTCTATGTTCTGGTCTAACTTCTATGTTCTGGTCTAACTTCTATGTTCTGGTCTAACGTCTATGTTCTGGTCTACTGTCTATGTTCTGGTCTAACGTCTATGTTCTGGTCTACTGTCTATGTTCTGGTCTAACTTCTATGTTCTGGTCTAACTTCTATGTTCTGGTCTAACGTCTATGTTCTGGTCTACCGTCTATGTTCTGGTCTAACGTCTATGTTCTGGTCTAACGTCTATGTTCTGGTCTAACTTCTATGTTCTGGTCTACCCGTCTATGTTCTGGTCTAACGTCTATGTTCTGGTCTACTGTCTATGTTCTGGTCTAACTTCTATGTTCTGGTCTAACTTCTATGTTCTGGTCTAACGTCTATGTTCTGGTCTAACGTCTATGTTCTGGTCTACCTTCTCTTCTGGTCTAACTCTGTGTCCTGGTCTAACTCTGCGTCCTGGTGTCTCCTCGCAGCCTTCTGGTCCTTCATGTGGTTCGTGGGTTTCTGCTTCCTGACCAACCAGTGGCAGGTGACCAAGCTGGAGGACAACCCGCTGAGGGAGGGAGGCGACGCCGCCCGGGCGGCCCATCACCTTCTCCTTCTTCTCCATCTTCACCTGGGTAAGAGCCTCCAGGCCGCCTCCCCCTCTTCCTGCCGCTCCTCCAGCTTCCTGGTTGTTGTTGTTGTTGTTGTTGTTGTTGTTGTTGTTGTTGTTGTTGTTGTTGTTGTTGTTGTTGTCGTTGTGGTGGTGGTGGTGAACTCACGGCCTGCCGTCCCCACAGGGCGCTCAGACGCTGCTCTCCATGGAGAGGCTAAAGACGGTGTCGTTCGAGGAGGAGTACACCAAGCTGTTCCCCCCCCGGCCCCCCGTGTGACCCCTGCTCTGCATTAACCCTCCGCACGCCGGCGCTCGCGGTCAAACGCTTAACTCGCTCGCCGATACGCGCGACGGGCGCTCGCGTCGGTTCTCCTGAAGGAACGCTGTAACGAGTTAGCGCTGCCAACCAGAAACCAACTTCACGCGTTCACGGAGACGTGCTGTCTTTTTATTTTGAAAAATAATACCAAGATTTTATTTTGTATTCAGACTCGTCAACAACGTGCAGGTTTACTTTGTCTTTAGTTTTTATGAGTCAGAATGCTTGAAACTGTGTAACCTTTACTTATCTATTATATATATTTATTTATATAAATACATTCATATGTATATTTATTGATAGATCTTTTTTTATAAATTCATACATAAATATATTTATGCATATATTTATATATGTTTTGGCAATCAAGCTTTATTTCAGACTCAAGGTCAAGATGGTAGAAAACATTAAATAGAATTAAAAACAAAAGCAGTTACAATACGTAGACCCACCAGAGCCTTAAAGTAACACAACATGCTCAAAGCTTTAGCCACGCATTTTGGGAAATACACTTAACACGTCTTAAGGCGTCTTTAAGCATCTTTAGGTGTCTTTAGGCATCTTGTCTTTGAGCGTCTTGAAGCATCTTTAAGAGTTCTTCAGGTATCTTTAGGCGTCTTTAGGCATCTTTTCGGCATCATTAAGAGTCTTTAAGCGTCTTTAAGAGTTCTTTAGGCGTCTTTTAACATCTTTAGGTGTCTTTAGGCGTCTCGTCATTGAGCATCTTGAAACACGTTTAAGAATTCTTCAGGTGAATTTGGGCGTCTTTAAACGTCTTTTTGAGTCTTTGGGCGTCATTAAGAGTCTTTGGGCGTCATTAAGAGTCTTTGGGTGTCATTAAGAGTCTTTGGGCGTCATTAAGAGTCTTTGGGCGTCATTAAGAGTCTTTGGGCGTCATTAAGAGTCTTTGGGCGTCATTAAGAGTCTTTGGGTGTCTATTAGCGTCTCCATGAGTTCTTTAGGCGTCTTTAAGAGTTCTTTAAGAGCCTTTAGGCGCCATTAAGAGTTCTTTAAGCGTCTTTTAGAGTCTTTAGGCGTCTTTAAGAGTTCTTTCAGAGCCTTTATGCGTCATTTAGAGTCTTTAAGTATCTTTTAGAGTCTTTGGGCGTCTTTGAGAGTCTTTGGGCGTCTCATTCCTGTGGTTCTGGACGCAGAGCGAGCCTCCGTGTTGCTCTATATGCAGATGATGACACATGATCGAGAGAGCAGAACTAACTCGCTTTCCTCTTTCGACTAACCAATGTTTCCTCTCTCTCTTTCTTCTTTCTAACACATCTGTCTCCATCCTGGCACTCTCTCCATCCATCTCTCTTATCCTCTGCCCCCCGCCCCTGTCCATCCCTCCATCCCTCCATCCCTCCATCCATCCCTCCATCCCTCCCTCCATCCCCCAAGGCGGGCCAGTCCTTCCTGGGCTTCCAGAGGTACAAGCTGGGGGCCGACTCGGCCCTCTTCTCCCAGGAGTACACGGACCCCAGCCAGGACGTGGCCGGCGCCCCGTACAGCTCCTTCGGCGGGGACGACCCGGAGAGCCCGGTGGGGGGGGGAGGGGTGGGAGGGGGCCCGGCCGGCGGCGACGGGGCCTTCGACGGCTCCGCCGGCTATCAGCGCCAAGACTACTGAGCCACCAGGGGGCGCTGCACACAGCGCTGAGGGCATGTCGGTTCTGCTTTACAGTTTAGCTTCATACAAACAACAGAAGCTGCAAAAGGATGCACGCGTTGTTATTATTATTGTTATTATTATTGTTATTAATAATAACAACAACAAGCAACAGTGCATCAAGCAACTAATCCTCTCAACTGTAACAAAAAAGTGTGCTTTTTATTATTTCTCAAGAGGATGTGGGACTGTGTGTGTGTGTGTGTGTGTGTGTGTGTGTGTGTGTGTGTTTCTTCCCTCGATTGTTGCCTTCGTGCCGACTGCCAAGCAAAATCCGAGGAAGCCGCGGCGGCAGAGTCGCGCGTTGTGTTTCTGCTCGTCTGGTTTTTCCCCTCAAAGACTTTCTCACCTGAACGTCTCTGGTCACGTCGCTCTCGGCTGTTAGTGAAATATTTTGCTCTAATCTGAAAGCAGCAACATCGGTACACACATGCGCTGAAGGAAAGGTGAAGTGACTCTTTGAGAAAAGACAGAAAAACAGGTTTTTGTCCCCATTATAGATTAAATTATTAAATTATTATTGATCTGTTTTCACTTTATTTCAACAAACCTCCAGACGAGTGAACGTCCTGCATCGCTCCATTCCCCTGAAGAATAAAGTGCATCTATCTCTTTGAATACATGTAAATCTATAATTCAGTACATTAGATTGTTGAAAAAAATACAAAATAAAAGATTATGCTTTATTTTAGGGCATTATGCTAATTCTGTATCAAATAAATAAAAACAAAGGAGATCTATGTTTCTGTTGAGTGTTATTGTGAGAAGACATATTATGCCTCGGCCTTTGAGTTGCTTTCTGGGGAGGGAGATGTTTTTATTTTGGGATAATTAATAGTAACTATTGAAAAAAAAAAAAAAAAAAATATATATATAACAGTAACGAATAATGTGACCAAATTCTCAAAGTACATATGTATACTTTACATGGTACAACATGTAGTCGTATAAAAGTGTGACGTTCCTTTGTGAAGTCCGTTGTAAGGTTAGAGTTCAGAAAAAGATTGTGTACAAATGTTTTTGTTGTGTTTCATTTTAACCAATAAAAATAAAGAAAACACTGACAATGATATTGTTTGGGATTCCTTGCTGTCTATTATTATTAATAATAATCACAATAATAATCTACTGTGTATAATTGAAAGTGGTGTATCTGTTAATCTGTTAAACTTTTGATTCTTTGAACGATGAAAGCCTTGTAAATACTTTTCCTGCTGATCAACACAGCAGAACGAAGCTGCTTACTGACTTTACATCTGTTTCCTAATAAAATATGCTTATAGAAAGCTTGAAA
>NW_027176205.1:622804-630304 GCF_023055335.1 Clinocottus analis | reverse complement strand
GTACATCCTCTTTTAAAATATAAAGCAGACGTGGAAACTTTGACATCTCAGATGTTCCTCAATAACCACCAGAATACAATACAGAACAATACAACACAATACAGAACAATACAACACAATACAGAACAATACAACACAATACAGAACAATACAACACAATACAACACAATACAGAACAATACAACACAATACAACACAATACAGAACAATACAGCACAATACAGAACAATACAACACAATACAACACAATATAACATAATACAGCACATTATAATACAATACAGCACAATACAACATAATACAACACAATATAACATAATACAGCACATGATAGCATAATACAGCACATTATAACACAATACACCACAATATAACACAATACAGCGCAATACAGCACAATATAACATAATACAACACAATACAGCACAATATAACACAATAGAGCGCAATACAGCACAATACAACACAATACAGCACAATACAACACAATACAATACAACACAATACAGCACAATACAACACAGCACAATACAACACAATACAGCACAATACAACACAATACAGCACAATACAACACAGTACAATACAACACAATACAGCACAGTACAATACAACACAATACAGCACAATATAACACAATACAACAGTAAAGCACAGTCGTCGTCTCCATGTTGCTCGTCCTGTGTCACCTCCACGTCCTGCAGCCCATAACTGGACTACCCCCCCCCTTTAACCCCCCCCCCCCCCCCCTGCAGCCAGAGCCCCACAGCCACCCTCCAGTCCACCAACACCCAGACGCAGAGCTCCAGCTCCAGCTCGGGCGACGGCAGCCTGTTCCGGCAGAGAGGAAGCCAGGCGGCTCAGCCGGACGAGACGGGCCGCGTGCCGCCGTACGTGGACTTCAGCCAGTTCTACCGGCTGTGGGGGAGCGACCACAGCGACGGCCACAGCTCCCAGTCCGGACTGGGACCCCAGTGAGGAGGACGAGGAAGAGGAGGAGGATGCTGGGTTTTTATGGCAGATCGCGATTTTGTTTTTTTTTTCGGGGCGCTGAAATGCTTGTAATGTATCATCATCATCATCATCATCATCATCATCATCATAGAGAAAAGTGACCTGAAGGTGCATGGAGGACTCATTCACATCCACTTGTATTGTTTTAAAACCCTCTTGGTCAGAAATCTGCTTCCTCTAAGAACACTTTAACTCGCTGTGTACACTGTTTTTATATTTATTAGCCGTTATCGAATAACAACAAAGACCAAAAGTGGATGAAGAGTGATCCGTGATTGAAGCGGTTCATCGTCTGCAGCCTCCCGACCAGCTTCACAGGATCAGAGGTTCAACCCGTAAACGTTGGTCTTCCTCTCTGCTGATGGACACTGAGCAAACAACCACCTGACTCTGAGTTACAGACGTGTCGTTCTGCTGGAGACGATCGCGTCCCGTCAGGCTGTAAAAGTGGATTTACATGATGTGTGTTTTTGATTTGCATTGAAAGTGTATCTGCAACAGTCTCTCTGGCTCCTCTCCCTGTGCCGCCGCCTCACTGTGTCACCTGCAGGGTCGCAGTGGCAGCCACCACAGCACCTGTGTTTTAGTAGTATTTACACCACCGTTCAAAAGGTTGGCTCACTGCGAAATGTCCTTATTTAAAGAAAAGCTCTGATTTTAAATGAAGATAACATGGAATGTTAACTTAATGTGGTCAAAGATTATTCTAGGGGTAAACATCTGGTTCTTCATGAAATATCTACAGTGTATAGAGGTCCATTTCCAGCAGCTATCAGTGTTCTGATGGTACTTTGTGTTTATCATCGCCTTGGAAGACGAATGGAGGATAGAAAACCCACAAAATCCTCAGAAAACCTTTAAAAAAAAAACTTGAAAACCTTTAAAAACCTGAAAAGAAAAAAATTTTAAACTTAAGAAAAACCTTATAAACCCTTGAAAGCCATTTAAAAAAAAGCATGCAACCCCATTGAAAACCCTTGAACCTCCTTGAAAACCCTTGTGATGATGTCACACAGCTGAAGCTGTAAAACTGTTCTTCCTTTGAGCTGGTGGAGGACCTGGAGCTTCACATTGTGCTTCATTAACTCTCTAAATGTCCAGAAAGAACTTTATGTGAAACTCTGCAGTCTGCTCTTGTTCTTAGACATGAAGGATGTTTCATCAGAGAACCTGCCAAGAAACACAAAATGTGTCTCGGTGACCCCAAACGTTTGAACGGTCGTGTATACATCTATATATCTATATCTATATATATATATGTATCTATATGTATATATATATATATGTATCTGTATATATATATATATGTATCTATATGTATATATATATGTATCTATATGTATATATATATATGTATCTATATGTATATATATATATGTATCTATATGTATATATATATGTATCTATATGTATATATATATATGTATCTATATGTATATATATATATGTATCTATATGTATATATATATATATGTATCTATATGTATATATATATATATATGTATCTATATGTATATATATATGTATCTATATGTATATATATATGTATATATATTTATATATTATATATATATTATACATATATTATATGTATATATAATATATATATATATATTATATATGGTTCTTAATATTCTCGCCCCCGCGTCCCTTCTATATATATATATATAATATATATATATATATAATATATAATATATATTATATATATAAATATATATATATATAGAGAGAGAGAGAGAAAACAAATTCACTGAATGGCTACTGCAACGAGAAAAACGAGAAAAAAATATTAGGGGTGGGGGAGAATATCAATACAGCACAGTATCGCGATATTGTATCGATCTCTTATTGTATCAATTTTAAACTTTTTGGTCCTAATAAATACGATGATAAAATGAGACGATCGCTTGCGGTTGAAAAAAAGGTAATGTATCACAATACTCAAAATATTGCAATACTCAATGTATCGCAGTATCGTGATAATATCACAGTATCGTGATAATATCGCAATATTGTGATATCGTATCGTGGAACCTCTGGTGATCTCCACCCAGATCAAATATGGTGTTTCATATTTTTAAGAAGGGAAGAAAGTAAATTAACTAGCTTGAATTGCTCTAAAAAGCAAAAAATAAACTGGAAAAAAGCTAATTTATAAATAGAAACATAAAGAAAGTGTATTTGTATCTGTTGGGTCTCGGGGTGTGTTCCAAACGGCTCACTGTGGCGTTTCCCTCCTGCGGCCTCGGCCTCATCCGTGAAAAATGTTTTTAATGAGCTCGAAGGAAGGGAAATGAAAAGTCTTGAGGTGAAGGACGGGAGTGTCTGTCCTCAGACTCGCACAACGTTATGAGTCTGTTATGAGTCTCCCTGCTCTGTGTTTATTGGGGTTTAGGGCCTTGCTCATGGGCAACAAGGCCTCCAGCCAGTAGCACGTTGCTAGCCTCAGTGCACGATGCTAGCCCTAGTATTTGATGCTAGCCTCAGTGCACAATGCTAGCCCAATACTTGATGCTAGCCTCAGTGCACAATGCTAGCCCCAGTGTATGATGCTATTTCTAGTACACAATGCTAGCCCCAGTGCACTATGCTAGCCCTAGTACACAATGCTAGCCCCAGTGCACTATGCTAGCCCTAGTACACGATGCTAGCCCCAGTGTATGTTGCTAGCCCTAGTACACAATGCTAGCCCCAGTGCACTATGCTAGCCCTAGTACACGATGCTAGCCCCAGAAGAAAATGTGTAGCTCAAAACTGTACACTACTTAAGGAAATCCAATTTTCTATCACTGTTTATGAGACTAAAATCCTGTGAGAGCTTCGTGTTTCTACACGTTTCAACTCATTTATCACATTTCTTCTTCTTGAAACAAAGCCCATCAGATGGCGCCGTGGAGCTGCTCCTCGGTGGGCCTCTGGGTTCTGGCCGTCGGGGTTCTGCAGCCTGAACACGTGACGAAGGGAGCGCGTCGTAACCTGAAGCCCGTGGGCTCCTGTGGCGCCGTGCCACAGTGCTGCTACCTGTTGCGCAAGACACTGAACTGAAGCTGAACTTCTTCTTTTCCATGACCGCGCTTTTTGTGAAGATAAAAGCAACACCAGCAAACAAGATGGAAAGCGGCAAGTTAATGATTATAATCCAACCTGTTTTTATGAGGTTTCAGTGCTGATGGACCGGCCACCCGGAGGGCGTGTCCATCGCTCTGAGAGCTTAGACTCAAAGTTCAGACTGAGGATGTAGACTGAGGGTGGAGGCTGAAGGTGGAGGCTGAAGGTGGAGGATGAGGGTGGAGGCTGAGGGTGGAGGCTGAGGGTTGGCCGTTCAGCCCTCTCCCACAGGGCTGCTGTCACCTGCCGATGGCTCGTCAGTGTCACCCGGCAGCGGCGCGTCAGTTAGCTGGAAAACCACAGAAGAAGAAGATCTGAGAGGTAAAGACCACCGCTGTTAATCATTAGTGATGCTGTTAGTGTGTGTGTGTGTGTGTGTGTGTGTGTGTGTGTGTCTGTATTGTTTGCGTGTGTCTTGTCTATATGTCTGTGTATCGTGTGTGTGTGTGTGTGTATTGTGTGTGTGTGTGTCCTGTAACATGTCGTGCTCTCAGGTCATGTAACTGTAACTCATGTCCAAAAAGTAGAGGAAACATTTGTTGACTCACAACTTTATTTCCTTTGTCACTGCAGACATTGTTGTTTATGTAAAACACACACACACACACACACACACACACACACACACACACACACACACAACAGGTTGATGTGTTCTGTACAAAGAAAGAGAGAAAAGAGGGTCAAAGTACATGTTTTCATAACTTTCCTCATTCAGTGGTTTGAATCATATTTTTTTGGTCCGTTTTCCTTCTAAAGTTCAGCAATACAACTAATTATTAATTAGGTAATAACTAGTTATTAACTCGTTATTAATGGAAAGGATTCAATGATCACCTGGGCTTAAGATAAAATAACCCTTTATTAGTCCCTCAGTGGGGAGATTCCAGGTTTACATAGTAAATACAAAAATCATGTAATATAAATAAACTATATTAAATGGTGGAATACAAAAGTATAAAAGCACCTAAATGTATTTTTATTGCAACAGATGACGTAATTAAAGTGGCAGAAGTGATAAAAGTGATAAAAGTGTTCGTGGTCCACTGAGAGCTCAGCTTGTTGTGCAGCCTGACAGCAGCAGGAAGGAAGGACTTCAGACACCAGGATGAACCTGAAACACGTGTTTCACGTGACGTGTTTCAGGCCACGTGTTTCAGGTGACGTGTTTTAGGTGACGTGTTTCAGGTGACGTGTTTCAGGTGACGTGTTTCAGGCCATGTGTTTTAGGTGACGTGTTTCAGGTGACGTGTTTTAGGTGACGTGTTTCAGGTGACGTGTTTCAGGCCACGTGTTTCAGGTGACGTGTTTTAGGTGACTTGTTTCAGGTGACGTGTTTCAGGCCATGTGTTTTAGGTGACGTGTTTCAGGTGACGTGTTTTAGGTGACGTGTTTCAGGCCACGTGTTTCGGGTGACGTGTTTTAGGTGACGTGTTTCAGGTGACGTGTTTCAGGCCATGTGTTTTAGGTGACGTGTTTCAGGTGACGTGTTTTAGGTGACGTGTTTCAGGCCACGTGTTTCGGGTGACGTGTTTTAGGTGACGTGTTTCAGGTGACGTGTTTCAGGCCATGTGTTTTAGGTGACGTGTTTCAGGTGACGTGTTTTAGGTGACGTGTTTCAGGCCACGTGTTTCAGGTGATGTGTTTTAGGTGACGTGTTTCAGGTGACGTGTTTCAGGCCACGTGTTTCAGGTGATGTGTTTTAGGTGACGTGTTTCAGGTGACGTGTTTCAGGTGATGTGTTTCAGGCCACGTGTTTCAGGTGATGTGTTTTAGGTCACGTGTTTCAGGTGACGTGTTTCAGGCCACGTGTTTCAGGTGATGTGTTTTAGGTGATGTGTTTTAGGTGATGTGTTTTAGGTGACGTGTTTCAGGTGACGTGTTTCAGGTGACGTGTTTCAGGTGATGTGTTTTAGGTGACGTGTTTCAGGTGACGTGTTTCAGGTGACGTGTTTTAGGTGACGTGTTTCAGGTGACGTGTTTTAGGTGACGTGTTTCAGGTGACGTGTTTCAGGTGACGTGTTTCAGGCCATGTGTTTCAGGTGATGTGTTTTAGGTCACGTGTTTCAGGTGACATGTTTCAGGTGATGTGTTTTAGGTGACGTGTTTCAGGTGACGTGTTTTAGGTGACGTGTTTCAGGTGACGTGTTTCAGGTGACGTGTTTTAGGTCACGTGTTTCAGGTGATGTGTTTTAGGTGATGTGTTTTAGGTGACGTGTTTCAGGTCACGTGTTTCAGGTCACGTGTTTCAGGTGACGTGTTTCAGGTGATGTGTTTCAGGTGACGTGTTTCAGGTGACGTGTTTCAGGTGACGTGTTTCAGGCCATGTGTTTCAGGTGATGTGTTTCAGGCCACGTGTTTCAGGTGACGTGTTTCAGGCCATGTGTTTCAGGTGACGTGTTTCAGGTGACGTGTTTCAGGTGACGTGTTTCAGGCCACGTGTTTCAGGTGATGTGTTTCAGGCCATGTGTTTCAGGTGATGTGTTTCAGGCCATGTGTTTCAGGTGACGTGTTTCAGGTGATGTGTTTCAGGTGATGTGTTTCAGGCCACGTGTTTCAGGTGATGTGTTTCAGGCCATGTGTTTCAGGTGACGTGTTTCAGGTGATGTGTTTCAGGTGATGTGTTTCAGGCCACGTGTTTCAGGTGATGTGTTTCAGGCCATGTGTTTCAGGTGATGTGTTTCAGGCCATGTGTTTCAGGTGACGTGTTTCAGGTGATGTGTTTCAGGTGATGTGTTTCAGGCCACGTGTTTCAGGTGATGTGTTTCAGGCCATGTGTTTCAGGTGATGTGTTTTAGGTCACGTGTTTCCGGTCATGTTTCAAATCCTCCTGAACAAACGAATCAGCCGTTTATTACGGGTTATTAATGTGTTCTATGCACTGGTTATTGAATTATTCTCATTTCCTCTCATCAGTCAACAACGTGAATGCACACGCATCCTCCAGACTCCAGTTTACTGAGCAACTAATGTCTCCGAAATCAATACAGTTATGAAATGTGTAGTGAGCGACACAACCACGCGGCGGCGCTGCTGAGCTCACACACACTTTGTAATATGTTTTGTCTGTTTTTGTTTTGCAGAACTTTGCTTGTGGCTACACAATGAATTAACACAAGGTAAAACAAATAAATACAAATAAAACGTTGATAGAAATTTATAAAAAATAATAACAAATAATTTATGGAAAAAAAAGAAAAAATACATATAATATAATAATGTATTATCTAATAACAACAATTTAATATATTGATTTATAAAAAATAAATACAATATTTAAAATATAATAATAAAAAGAAACATACTAATATAACAATGATATAATAATAATTAATACAAATAATATTTTATTTTTTTACCTTATTACTGTTTTTA
>NW_027176205.1:606419-613919 GCF_023055335.1 Clinocottus analis | reverse complement strand
ATCCTCGTCATCGTCGGTGGTGAAATGCACCGGAGTTTCACTCTTCTTCTACTACTTCTTCTTCTGTGGTTGTGCGGCGCTGTGTGCGTCTGTGTGAGTCTGTGTGCGTCTGTGTGCGTCTGTGTGAGTCTGTGTGTGTCTGTGTGTGTCTGTGTGCGTCTGTGTGAGTCTGTGTGCGTCTGTGTGCGTCTGTGTGCATCTGTGTGTGTCTGTGTGTGTCTGTGTGTGTCTGTGTGAGTCTGTGTGAGTCTGTGTGTGTCTCGGCAGGTCCGCTGGACGTCCAGAGAGGTGAGCGGCTGAAGTCGGAGCAGCAGGAGTCTGTTAGTCAGACGGGGTCGCAGAGAGGTCACCGCCGGGTGTTTATGTCCAGGGGGGAGGGGGGGGGAGGGAGGGGGAGGAGAGGGGGGGGGGGAGGAGAGGGGGGGAGGGGGAGGAGAGGAGGGGGGGAGAGGGGGGGTCCAATGGAAGCGCTGCGTTTCAGAACTCATGTTTCTGTTTCCTGGCTCTGCGTCTCGTCGTTCGCTTGGTTTATTTCTGCTAAAATTAACTTCCTAGATGGCGAGTCACAGCGTGAGGGAGGGCGTGGCGCGCAGGCGGGCGGCGCCACAAACCCGTGTTGCTTCACGCCTGAAGAAGATTCTGTTTCCCAGCATGCACGGCGCCTCGCTGCAGTGTGTGCGTCGCGGCGGAGAAGAGGCGATCGATCTGCCGCGCTGCTCTAAAAACACATGTAACACACACTGAGCAGGAAGCAGGTGTGTGTGTGTCTGTCTGTCTGTCTGTGTGTGTCTGTGTGTGTGTGTATGTCTGTGTGCGTCAGGACGGCAGGTCTGGATGCGTCTCTCTCGTGTGAGGTGAGTCTTGGAGGGGAGCAGTTTCAATCTAGCTGAATATACACACACTTACGTATTTAACGTGTGTGTGTGTGTGTGTGTGTGTGTGTGTGTGTGTGTGTGTGTGTGTGTGTGTGTGTGTGTGAGTGTGTGTGTGTGTGTGTGTGTGTGTGTGTGTGTGTGTGAGTGTGTGTGTGTGTGTGTGTGTGAGTGTGTGTGTGTGTGTGTGTGTGTGTGTGTGTGTGTGAGTGTGTGTGTGTGTGTGTGTGTGTGTGTGAGTGTGTGTGCGTGTGTGAGTGAGAGTGTGAGTGTGTGAGCTCTTCATGATGAGATGATCTGACTCACATGTTTTAATCGTAGAAGCACGACTCGATTGACCCGAATGGATTATTATGAATCCTCTGAAATATGAAATGACTCAAGCAACAGCTTTAATGATCGAGCTGACTGGAACCAGGGGCGACTCCTCTGGTTGTATAGAAGTCTATGCTTCATGTGTTAAAGCTGCATTCTCTCTCCTGACCACCAGGGGGCGACTCCTCTGGTTGTATAGAAGTCTATGCTTCATGTGTTACAGCTGCATTCTCTCTCCTGACCACCAGGGGGCGACTCCTCTGGTTGTATAGAAGTCTATGCTTCATGTGTTAAAGCTGCATTCTCTCTCCTGACCACCAGGGGGCGACTCCTCTGGTTGTATAGAAGTCTATGCTTCATGTGTTAGAGCTGCATTCTCTCTCCTGACCACCAGGGAGCGACTCCTCTGGTTGTATAGAAGTCTATGCTTCATGTGTTAGAGCTGCATTCTCTCTCCTGACCACCAGGGGGCGACTCCTCTGGTTGTATAGAAGTCTATGCTTCATGTGTTAGAGCTGCATTCTCTCTCTAATCTCTCCTCTTTGATCCCTCCATCATCCCGTAATTAAAACAGTTGAACTGGTTTTCTGCGTTTCTTGGGTTTGTTTTGTGTGAGGCGAGACCGAGCGGCAGCTTCCTGTCCCGCCTCCCTCGGCGCCAGCGTCACGCCTTCATGCCTCTTGCCTCTGTTTCTAAATGGCTTCCTGCAGCAGCAGCACAATGGAGGAGTGAAACCTGAGTGTTTCCGTGGGTGTTGACCCACTTTAGATAATCCCTCAGCCTCCTCTGGAGGTTCTGCTGCTTTCACGGCCGCGATGCTCACGATGGAAGAACCTCATGAGAACCTGAACATGATGCTGGAGGCATCATGTTCAGGTTGTTTGTTGTCTGACACAACGGTTGGTTCAGAGGGACGCGACCAATAGGTGGCGTTTTGTGGAAGAAGAGGAGGAGGAGGAGGAAGAGGAGGAGGAAGAGGAGAAAAGGCGTCTTCCTTTCGAAAGAGAACCAGCTGGTTCTTTTCATTCTGTCAAACACATCGAGTCAGGATGGATGTGAGGGGGCGTGGCATAGAGATGATGGATGTGAGGGGGCGTGGCATAGAGATGATGGATGTGAGGGGGCGTGGCATAGAGATGATGGATGTGAGGGGGCGTGGCATAGAGATGATGGATGTGAGGGGGCGTGGCATAGAGATGATAGATGTGAGGGGGCGTGGCATAGAGATGATGGATGTGAGGGGGCGTGGCATAGAGATGATGGATGTGAGGGGGCGTGGCATAGAGATGATGGATGTGAGGGGGCGTGGCATGGAGATGATGGATGTGAGGGGGCGTGGCATAGAGATGATAGATGTGAGGGGGCGTGGCATAGAGATGATAGATGTGAGGGGGCGTGGCATAGAGATGATGGATGTGAGGGGGCGTGGCATAGAGATGATGGATGTGAGGGGGCGTGGCATAGAGATGATAGATGTGAGGGGGCGTGGCATAGAGATGATGGATGTGAGGGGGCGTGGCATAGAGATGATGGATGTGAGGGGGCGTGGCATAGAGATGGTGCTTTGTGGCGTTGCAGGGCATTGTGGGAAAGACGATTAGTTTTCTTGATATTTTGCTTTTATATAAAATAAAATAAAGAAACAGAGCTGAAATATAGATGAGGTCTGAGGAATGGAGGCACTTCACCTGTTTCAACCTCAACGCATGCCCTCACACACACACTCACACACACACTCACACACACACACACACACACACCGTGCATGTTTATTAAACATAACTATCTATTTAAAGTTGTTTATTGAACATAACTATCTATTTAAACATGTTTATTAAACATAACTATCTCCTTAAACATGTTTATTAAACATAACTATCTATTTAAAGTTGTTTATTAAACATAACTAAGTATTTAAACATGTTTATTAAACATAACTAAGTATTTAAACATGTTTATTAAACATAACTAAGTATTTAAACATGTTTATTAAACATAACTAAGTATTTAAACATGTTTATTAATCATAACTATGTACTTAAAGATCTTTTAAAGACCGGTTCAGCTTGATTGTGTTTGTTGATAGTTTAGTTTTTCAGTCTGACTTCATTCCAACAAAGAGACGCAGTGTATCTGTCATGAAAGTGTGTGTGGTTTGTTGCGCCAGACAGACCGGTTACACACACACACACACACATAAATACACACACACACACACACACACACACATAAATACACACACACACAAATACACGCATACACACACACACATAAATACACACACACACACACATACACACACACACGTAAATACACACACATACACACACACACATAAATACACACAGGTACACAACCATACACACAAACATACACACACATGCACTCACACGCTCACACACACAACCATACACACACACATAAATACACAACCATACACATTAACACACACACTCTCTGTGTGTGTCGCTCTGACAGTGTGTCGCTCTAATGGTGTGTCGCTCTGTGTGTGTCTCTGTGTGTGTCTCTGTGTGTGTCTCTCTGTGTGTGTCTCTGTATGTGTCTATCTGTGTGTGTCGCTCTAATGGTGTGTCGCTCTGTGTGTGTCTCTGTGTGTGTCTCTGTGTGTGTCTCTCTGTGTGTGTCGCTCTAATGGTGTGTCGCTCTGTGTGTGTCTCTGTGTGTGTCTCTCTGTGTGTGTCGCTCTAATGGTGTGTCGCTCTGTGTGTGTCTCCTTGTGTGTCTCTGTGTGTGTCTCTGTGTGTGTCTCCTTGTGTGTCTCTGTGTGTGTCTCTGTGTGTGTCTCTCTGACAGTGTGTCGCTCTAATGGTGTGTCGCTCTGTGTGTGTCTCTGTGTGTGTCTCTGTGTGTGTCTCTCTGTGTGTGTCGCTCTAATGGTGTGTCGCTCTGTGTGTGTCTCTGTGTGTGTGACTCTGACGGTGTGTGTCTCTCTTACGGCGTGTCGCTCTGTGTGTGTCGCTCTGACGGTGTGTCTCTGTGTGTGTCTCTCTGTGTGTGTCTCTGAAGGTGTGTGTCTCTGTGTGTGTCTCTCTGTGTGTGTCTCTGACGGTGTGTCTCTGTGTGTGTCTCTCTGTGTGTGACTTTGACGGTGTGTGTCTGTGTGTGTCTCTCTGTGTGTGACTCTGACGGTGTGTGTCTGTGTGTGTCTCTCTGTGTGTGACTCTGACGGTGTGTGTCTCTGTGTGTGTCTCTCTGTGTGTGACTCTGACGGTGTGTGTCTGTGTGTGTGTCGTGCAGGATGAAAATGCGGCGGCACCGCGTGTTCCTGCTGTGCACGGTGGGCCTGTGCGTCATCTCCTTCCTGCACTACTACAAGGCCCTGCACTACGTCTCGCTGCTGCGCGAGCTCTCCGCCCCCTACCCCAACATCAAGTCCTTCATCATGGTGTCCGGGTACTTCTGGCGGGAGAAGGGCGGGGGCGCCACGCCGCTCAGCCCCGCCTCCCCCGAAGAGGCCCCTCCCCTTCCGGTCCTCCGCCCGTCGGACACCGAGGGTCGAGCCGAGGGAGCGGAAGGGGGGGCGGCGGGCGGAGGGGCGATGGCGGGCGTCCTCGCCGGCGGCGCCGGGCTGGAGATGAGGTCCAGGGAGGAGCCGGCGCCTCCTCACCCCTGGGAGAAGCCGGAGGAGAACCAGCGGGACGGCGCTCCGGAGGAGGTGAGCATGGGAACATCCCCTCTGCTGCCTGGGACCTTACCTCCTTCATCCTACCTCCTACATCCTACCTCTTACCTCATACCTCTTACCTCATACATCCTACCTCCTACCTCCTACATCCTATATCCTACCTCTTACATCGTACATCCTACCTCCTACATCTTACCTCATACATCCTACCTCTTACCTCTTACATCGTATCTCATACCTCTTATCTCCTATCTCATACATCCTGCCTCCTACCTCCTATATTCTACCTCCTACCTCATACATCCTACCTCCTACCTCCTACCTCCTACCGCCTGACATCAGCATGTTCGGCTCACCTCACAGGCTCCTCCTCTGTCGCTCTCCTCAGGTCAGAAACCCCAGCCGGCCGGCCCAGCCGGCGGGGCCCGGCCTCCCGGAGGCCCCGCCGGTGCACCTGTACGAGCACCTGGACGCGCTGCACAAGCACCCGCTGCCCGACCCCCTGGAGTCCATGGGAGACCTGCACACCCGGCCGCACCAGCTCCCAGAGGACCGGACGCCGTACTTTGTGCGCACCAAAGCAGGAGCCCTGTGCTTCCGGCAGGGCACGGAGGTGGCCACCCAGAAGGAGTACTCGGGGAAACTCGGGGCGGCTAACGGGGGAGGGGACGGCGCCCGAGCCGCCGGACAAAGGAAACCCCTGCAGGCCCAGCAGCAGCAGACCTCCATCGCTCCGAAGGCCAAGGCCCGGTCCCGGGGCGGCGGCGGCGGCAAGCGGCTGGTGAAGTGCGTGTGCCGGCCGGGTTGGCACGGGCCGTACTGCGGCGTGCCCACCATGGTGTACCACTCCAACCTGCCCACCAAGGAGCGGCTGACGCCCAGAGAAACCCCGCGGAGGGTCATCAACGCCATCAACGTCAACCACGAGTTTGACCTGCTGCACGTTCGCTTCCACGAGCTCGCTCAGGCGGTGGACCTCTTCCTCATTTGTGAATCCAACTTCACCGCTTACGGAGAGAGGCGGCCTCTGAGGTAAGACTGGAATAAAGGGTATAGATATTATATTTCACCTTTATTAAAGATAACAAATTGTTTCACCATCTTTATTATTATTTAGCGGGTTACAGGCTGACGCGGGTTGAAGCTTCCCCGCTTTACCGTTTCACACCAAAAGACATCCGTATGGTTTCTCTTTTTTTCTTTCAGTCCAACACGTTCCACTTTTCTTTCTTTTTTTTACTTTTGAAGAATGTTAGAGGCAGATTATTTAAAATGTCTGTTTTAAAGCTGGTTAACTTTGTTATTATTGTTGTCATTGCTCATATTGTTGTTGCTTCTATTGTTTGTTTTCACCACTTAAAGAGCTTTAGACGACCTTTGAAAACGCTATACAAATATATCTAATATTATTATTGTTGTAAAATACGGTAAAGAATGGAAACCAATAGCAGTTAAAAAAGTATTTATCTGTGATGTCACAAGCTCACACAATCCCGGAAACGACTTTTCCGTCACTCAGTTTCCTGCGGCTCCTCCTCAACGGTACGTACGACTACGTCCGACACAAGATCCTCTACGTATTCCTCGACCACTTCCCGGACGGCGGCCGGCAGGACGGCTGGATCGCCGACGACTACCTGCGCACCTACCTGACGCACAACGGGCTGTCCCGGGTGGCGGGCGTCCGGCCGGACGACGTCTTCGTCATCAACGACGCCGACGAGATCCCGGCGCGCGAAGGCCTCCTCTTCCTCAAGCTGTTCGACGGCTGGACGGAGCCCTTCGCCATCCACATGCGCAAGGTAGCGGCGGCGAGGCGGCGAGCTCTGGCGTGAGCGTCCGTCGGGAAGGTTTCTGTGTACGACTCAGTCGGGCTGAAAGTGTATTTCTTCGCGGCTGAAGACGCGGCAGTCTGAGCTCCTTACGAGTCCTGGTTCTAACTTTAGTCATGTTATAACTTTAGTTTGAATGGTTATAAGTTCCTAACAATTAATAATAACCCCCAACTAACGCTCTTTAACAGGTAAAACATCACATCAACAGTTTGTGACACATAAACAATTTGTAAAACTAATAATTGTACATTTATAAAATTACACTGCCGGACTGCATGCTGGGTACACACACAATTCTTTTGAGAGCATATTTTAGTTTTGAGCATTCTTTTTTTAGCTTTTTTTTCTAGGGCGATTTTTTTCTTTTTTTCTGAGAGCAGGTTTTTTTTGGGAGCAAAGATTTGGAGATAATTTACTTACAAACTAGAAATTTGCTCTGGTAAAAAAGACACAAATCTACCTTCATAGTAAAAGTCCACGACACAACCGTTTGTGACACACACTTTTTGAAACACTAACAATTGTACATTTATAAAATTGCACCGCCGAACTGCATGCTGGGTACAGCTTGCCCACTGTCACAACAAGAAGAGACTCTGTCGACCAGGAAGAGACAGTGATGTGTCTGTAATTCTGTCTTCCCCCCCCTCTCTCCAGTCACTGTACGGGTTCTTCTGGAAGCAGTTCGGCTCCCTGGAGGTGGTGTCGGGCTGCACGGTGGGGATGCTGCACGGCGTGTACGACGGCGATGGCATCAAGCTGCGCCGCCGCGAGTACTACACCATGCCGGGCTTCCGCAAGTACGAGAACGACACGGGCCACATCCTGGTGC
>NW_027176205.1:573919-601419 GCF_023055335.1 Clinocottus analis | reverse complement strand
ATTTGTTTTGATTATCAATGGTTTCTTCATAACTGGCTTCATGAAGCAGACACACACACACACACACACACACATACACACTCACACACAAACACACACATACACACACACACACACACACATACACACACACACACACACACACACAAATACGCCAGGTCCCACTGTTCGTTCTTTCCTTTTTAATAATAATACTAATAATAACAATAATAATAATACCCCCCCCCCCCCCTCCCCCCCCGCCTGCCTCTGTCCACATGCACTGATAACGATTGTATAAGGTCGCATAGTTTTATTTTTTTATATCATTGTTGGAACTTTTTTTCTTTTAAAACAAATATTATTATTATTGTTTTGTGCTTTTATTTTAAAATGTTTTTAACGGGTCTCTGTAATTGGTGTTTCGGGTGTGTGTGTGTGTGTGTGTGTGTGTGTGTGTGTGTGTGTGTGTGTGTGTGTGTGTGTGTGTGTGTGTGTGAGAGCTTTGTGAATGTGCGGGTGCGTTGTCTTGTGGCTCGGTGTTCAGCTCCCAGAATGCACCTCACCTCTGCCCGTGTTCATCATCGTGCCAGTGTGTTCAGGTGTTCCCTCTGCATCATCCACATGGAGGAAGAGGAGGAGGAGGAGGAAGAGGAGGGCCTTTTCCCTCAGGGGGATAAAACAAGAAAGCAACTCAGATGAGAAAAGAGACTTTTGTAAAAAGGTATTTTTCTCCTCAGAAGAACATTTCTCAGTGAACTGAAGCGAGAAGAAGAAGAAGAAGAAGAAGAAGAAGAAGCGACTCCTCGTTCTCTAGATGAATGTTTGTATGTTAACCACCAACACAAGTAACGACTTCTATGACAAAGACGTATAATAAATTAATTTTAAAATTTTACACCTGCGTCCTGACTTGTCCTTGAGGGCTCACGCTGCTCGTTAAGCTCGTTAAGATCATTGCATACATGATTATTACTGATGAGATGAGGAGGAGGAAGAGGAGGAGCAAAAGGCTGCAGCTGGCTCCCGTTAGGTGCTGCAGCTAGCTCCCGTTAGCAGCTCCCGCTAGCTCCCGTTAGCAGCACCCGCCAGCTCCCGTTAGCAGCACCCGCTAGCTCCCGTTAGCTGCAAAGGCCAGCTAGAAGCACTCTGTTTCCATAGAGACACAGAGGAGGAATCTGATTGGATGAGAGCTCTTCTTAAAAGCAGCTGCAGGCAGAGCAACAAAGAAAGAAGGAGCTAAGACACGATGACATCATTATGACTCATGGAGTGGATTCATGAAGAACTATGAGCTCCCAGAGCTCCCAGAGCTCCCAGAGCTCCCAGAGCCCCCAGAGCTCCCCGTCTCCAGACCCTGGAGCTCCTCTGCTGTGGTGTCATTCTGCTCATGTGGACGCTGCCCTGCAGCTCGTGGACATGAAGCCTCTTTTGTTCATCAACAGGTGAGGATCAGCTGTTCTCAACCTCTGCTCCATCTGGTGGACGGCTGAGGTACTGCCACATGGCAATAGGTTTATTTGTGGGAGGTTAATTTACATAGACGATTACTTTAAAATCTAAATGTCCTTAAATATAAATGAATGGATATAAATTAATGAAGAAAGTCAAATCAAACATCATTTCAAAAACTGTTCTCTCAGATGCTTTTTATTTAAAACGTAAGTGATGCGGAAATATGATGAGAACACATGACATGTGGATACATAACATATGTATCAATAGAAATATATATATATATATATATATATATATATATATATATGTATATATATATATGTGTATATATGTATATATACATATATATATATATACATATATATATATATATATATATATATATATATATATATATATATATATATATATATATATATATATATATATATATAAAATAACTTAATCTGTAAAAGTTTAACCATGACATAAAACTACAGCATTGTGATCAAAGTCCTGAGGGACAAAATGTAAAATCAAATAATTCCAGAGTTTTAAACATAAAAAAAACCTGAATATATTTTGACTGAAGACGACCGACTCATTTAATGTTTGTGAATCAAATCCAAGATAATTAATAATCAATAAGTTGCTCCAGAGATCTTTAGAGATGATGAATAACATATTGATTGCCATACACTGTAAAAAAAAACAACAACATTACCAGGTTAATAAAGGGTGAAGACTGACAGCAGCAGCCAAACTGAAACCTTCAAATGAAGCTAAAAGATCTGAATTTAAAAAAATAAAAATAAACAGACATTTTCATTTAAAGTTTTGCAGTGAAAATTTGTTATTTTACAGATTTTTTATTATGATCAAACACCTTCAATGAAGTGATATCACTTAAGGTTCTGCAGTGAAACTGTTATTTTACAATAAAGCGCCTACATGAATATAATTTAAGAAAGCACTAAAAAAACACTTTAAAAACAATACAGTATTTTGTTATTATTAATAGCATAATACATAAAGTAACAGTTGGGTTCTTGATTTACAGAATGATGTCTTTAATTTCACAGAGTTTTGTTCATCTTTTCTTTTTTTAACAGTTATTTTCCATAAAACTTAGGATTTAGTTTTACAGTGTAGAGAAACGGTGTACTGGCCCTTTAAAGGCCAGCGTCCTCCTGAAGGACCTGCAGGGTTCAAACATCCTGACCAATGGATTTACACGACTTATGACCAAATGCCCATGAGCAAACATTCTGTGAAATGTGACAGTAAAAGTGATAAAATGTAGTATTTAAACTAACAATGAGGATTCAAAGCATACAGTAAACCTTAAATGACTCAAATGAATGAGAGACAATAGTTTATTAAAAGAATAAACATTTATATAGATGCCTGTATGTATGCTGCTGATATTTTGAGCCTCTTTCTTTTTATAACACATTTCCATGACCTTTAATTTTTTATCAAGGACTTTTCAAGGCCTGGAAATACCCATTTGAAAACTCCATGACTCTTCCAGGTTTTCCATGAGCGTAAGAAACCCTGACTGAAGAAACAAGTGTGTGTCAAAGGCCTGGCAGAGGCCCTCGACTTGGAGCTCAGACGCGTTCCTGATGCAGCCTGAGGAGGCGTGGCCAGGAGGCGTGGCCAGGAGGCATGGCCAGGAGGCGTGGCCTAGGAGCAGCAGGAACGACACTGCGCTTCGTGGTTCTGGTGCAAAGAGAGGAAGTTCTTCTAAGCACCGGCCTGCTGACGCGTCACTGGAGGCCCGGAGCCACCAGGTACCCGTTGAAGGTGATGTACACGTCCACGTCGTCGCCGTACACGGCGTTCTCTCGCTCCCGCTTGTAGAGCCGGACCCAGACCTCGTCGCCCGGGGCCAGGTCCGCCATGACGCTCTGGCTCTGCATGACGGAGCGCTCGCCGGGCTGCGCGTACAGGATGGCCCGCTGGCGGTCGTTGTGCATCAGGTGCAGGTAGGTCTCCTTGAAGTTCCAGGTGTGCACGTTCAGGTTGAAGAAGTAGACGCCCGGCACGGCGCAGCAGAACCTCCCCGTGAACATGTTGAAGTGCGCCTGCGGGTTGACGAACACCGTGTCGAACACCAGCGCCCGGTAGTAGTCCTCGCTGTGCAGCGCCTTGCGCCGGCCCACCGAGAAGGAGGAGGAGCCGGGGGGCTTGCAGGCGTCTCCGGGGGCGCCGGCCTGGCCCTTGGCGCCTTTGGGGCCCGCGAGGCCCCGGTGGCCCGGGGGGCCCTCTGCGCCAGGCTTGCCAGGTGTGCCCCTGTCCCCTCTGTCTCCTTGATCACCTGCGTGGACGAGAGGAAGCACCGGTGTGGGCTGAGGGGGGCGGGGCTAAGTATTTTACACTTCATGACACTTTCCAGCTGATGGTATTAATCATTAAAATGACCACAAAGTCACCTGGTTCTTCTAATTATTAGCTAATATTTATGATTATTAGTAGATTTGTACGTAGCTAACGTAGCGTCCAACACGTTATTATGAATCCAGATGTATTTAAAACATGAGTGTAATGCATTTCCTCCACTCGGTGTTTCATCTCATGAGATGTTCTGCTTCAACCCAAATGTTCAGCCTGCAGCAGCGCCGTCGTCCTTCTCAAGGAGAAGCCGACGCAACGATAAACAACGCAAACACAACAGTAAATAAACATGAGATTGTGGCGGCGGCCGGTCTGCGAGGAGGAGTCCTGCTCTTCCTCCCACAGGAAGCAGCCACGCTCACTTCCTGCAGACGTAAACACCCGGCTGGCCCCCGCCCAGCAGGGACCAGAGGCCTCGCACCAGAAGGCCTTATATGGGCGTGAGCCTCGCCGCGCTGCTGCGCCAGACGGCTTTCACCTCAAAGACAAACATCTGGAACGCAGCTTCAGGCCTTTTGCATCCGGAGCGTCCTCCTGCCAACGAGTCAGGGTGTGACCCTCGTGGTCATGTGACCCTCGTGGTCATGGAGGGTGACCAGACGTCCAGACCTCAAAAATGTGTCCGGCAGCGATTCCAAAAACGTCCGGGACTTTACCTCCTTGGATATTTATGTTTCTCTGAGTCTTTCACCAACTAGTTATTACGCTCTTACAAGTTTTGACAGTCGCTAAAAGCACATCAAGCTAACCGTGTGTACAAGCACCGAATATTCTGGTTACTATTATTATTATGTATGCACTTATTTATACAAACACAATATAACAGTGATGATAATGTGTAATAACAGTGATAATAATGTATATTATTATTGATAATAATGTATAATAACAGTGATATTGATGTATAATAACAGTGATATTGATGTATAATAACAGTGATAATGATGTATAATAACAGTGATATTAATGTATAATAACAGTGATATTGATGTATAATAACAGTGATATTGATGTATAATAACAGTGATATTGATGTATAATAACAGTGATAATGATGTATAATAACAGTGATATTGATGTATAATAACAGTGATATTAATGTATAATAACAGTGATATTGATGTATAATAACAGTGATATTGATGTATAATAACAGTGATATTGATGTATAATAACAGTGATATTGATGTATAATAACAGTGATATTGATGTATAATAACAGTGATATTGATGTATAATAACAGTGATATTGATGTATAATAACAGTGATATTGATGTATAATAACAGTGATATTGATGTATAATAACAGTGGTGCTAGCAGCAGAAGGGCGGTACCTTTCAGGATGGTCATGTTGATGACCGTGTGGACTTCAGGCATCCGCTGCTGCTGCTGCGCCTCCTGCTGGTCGCAGCAGCGCCTGCAGGGTCTGGACGGCGGTCTGGAGGGGGAGGCGACGCAGCGAGCCAGGGGGAGGAGCCAGAGCAGCAGGGGGAGGAGCCAGAGCAGCCTCAGACGCAGCGCCGCCATGGCCGCCACCACCTGGAGAGCGGAGGGGGGGCGCGAGTGAAGATGAACGAGTGAACGGATGTTTAACCTTCAACCCTCAAGGACAAACTGGGCTAAGACCTGGATTCAACGGTTCAGACGCACATCCAGAAACACACATGGAGTCAGTTACTGACAGCAGGAAACACTTTGACACGAAGCTGAGGACAACCTGCTGCCCTGAGCTCACCTCCACACACACACACACACACACACACACACACACACACACACACACACACACACACACACACACACACACACACTGACTTCACAGACAATAGTAGTTCAGTGTGACGATATGTTAAATAAATAACATCACAGAACACAAAACATATGGCACTCAGATGATCATTTTACCCAGAATGCCTTGTGGTAAACTGAATGCATATGAGGCGGCAACGTCCAGGTTATATAAGTCAAGTCTATGCTTCATGACCACTAGGGGGCGACTCCTCTGGTTGTAGAGAAGTCTACATAGAACATAACAACTTAAAATGATTAAAGCTGTATTTATGTAATTTGGCCACACAGAGGCAGAAGTTTACTAAACCATCATTATGTCCTTTCATCTGAGAGAGAGAGAGAGAGAGAGAGAGAGAGAGAGAGAGAGAGAGAGAGAGAGAGAGAGAGAGAGAGAGAGAGAGAGAGAGAATGGTAAAACATGATCATAACAGTTATTATCTGAAAGTGCTTCTCTGCAAATGTTATTTAAATTCTAACTTCATGAAACTATTCCTCTCTGATGACACACACACACACACACACACACACACACGCACACGCACACACACACAGAGCTGCGTGCACGACATGCGCGCTCCCGATGACAACACGAGGGATTCGTTGGAGCCACGTCGACACGCGCGCTGCAGCCCCGGACTGCACGCGCGCGCACGAGCACCGTGCACAATAAGAAAAGGTGACAGCGAGACGCGTGCACGAGGAAGACCGCGCGGGCACAACAAAGAAAGCTGAACAACTTCTCCTGTTAATATGACGTCACAGAGTCAAGTCCTCTTACCTGCTGGAGGAAAGAAACGAACTGCTGCTGCCGAGGAGAGAGAGAGAGGAGAGAGAGAGAGAGAGGAGAGAGAGAGAGAGAGAGAGAGAGAGAGAGAGAGAGAGGAGAGAGAGAGAGAGAGAGAGGAGAGAGAGAGAGAAGAGAGAGACTGAGGAGCGCTCCCTCCCTCTCTCCTCCCTCCCTCCATCCTCTGGTGAGCTGAAGGAACACGTGGAGCGTTTATTTCTCCAGATGATGAATCCATCAACGTAAGAATAACTTAAAGCACCCTTTCAAAATAAAAGCTCAGCCTCCAGAGTCTTCCTCTCTGTCACTGTTTCCTGCAGGACTTCTGCTCTCTCTCTCTCTCTCTCTCTCTCTCTCTCTCTCTCTCTCTCTCTCTCTCTCTCTCTCTCTCTCCTCAAGTCCTCCCGTCTAACCAGTGCTCCAAGGCTATGGAGGTAGATTTGTGTATTTTTTACCCGAGCAAATGTTTTGTTTGTAAGTAAATTATATCAAAAATATTTGCTCTCAATTCAAAAATATTCGAAAAAATAAAATAAAATGCTTGAAAAAAGAAAAAAAATTGCTCCTGCCAAAGAAAATTAGATTTAAAAAAAGTGCTTTCAATTCCAAAATATTTGCTCTCAATTAAAAAATCTTTTGTCTCAAAAGAAAAAAAATTTGGTATCAAAAAAAAAATTTAGTCTCAAAAAAAAATTGCTCTCAAAAAAAAACATTTTTCTCTCCCAAAAATGTTTTGCTAAAAAATGTTTTGCTAAAAAAAAAAGAATTGGCCCTCAAAAAAAGTGCTCTCGATTAAAAAATCTTTGCTCTAAAAAAAAAAAAAATACTTTGGTCTCAAAAAACAAATTTGGTAAAAAAATAACAAATTTGGTTGGAAAAAAAAGAAAAAAAGAAATGCTCGAAAGAAAAGAAACATTTTGCTTAAAAAAAAAAAGATAATCAAAAAATGGCCCTAAAAAAAAGTGCTCTCAATTCAAAAATCTTTGCTCTCAAAAAAAAAATTTGTCTCCAAAACATTTAGTCTAAAAAAAAAAAAATTAGTCTCAAAAAAAAAATTCTCCAAAAAAAATTGGTAAAAAAAATGGTCTAAAAAAATAGATATTTCCACTAAAAGAAAAAAAAATTGTCTCAAAAAAAAAATTGTCTAAAAAAAAAAAAAAGATGTGCTCTCCAAAAAAAAACATTCTCTCCCAAAAATGTTTCACTAAAACATTCAAAAATCTTTGCTCTCAAAAAAAAATTGGGTCTAAAAAAAAAGAAAATTTGGTCGGAAAAAATGTGATAATCAAAAAATGGCTCTCAAAAAAAAGTGCTCTCAATTCAAAAATCTTTGCTCTCAAAAAAAACTTTGTCTCCAAAAAAAAGACAACATTTGGTCTAAAAAACAATGTAGTCTCAAAAAAAAGTGGTAAAAAAAAAATTGTCTAAAAAAAAAAACACATTTGCTCTACAAAAAAAAAAGAAAAAAGAAATTCTGGAAAGAAAAGAAACATTTTGCTTGAAAAAAGAGATAATCAAAAAAATCTGTGCTCTCAAAAAAAACTTTGTCTCCAAAAAAAAAAAAATTTGGTCTCAAAAAAAAATGTAGTCACAAAAAAGAAAAAAGTCTAAAAAAAAAACAATTGTAAAAAAAAAAAAAATTTTGCTCCCCCAAAAAAACATTCTCTCCCAAAAATGTGTTGCTAAAAAAAAAATTTGGTCTCAAAAAAAATGTACTCAGAAAAAAAGAAAAAATTGTGAAAAAAAAAGTCTAAAAAAAAACAATTGTAAAAAAAAAAAAAAATTGTCTCAAAAAATAAATGATTTGCTCTCCAAAAAAACCCATTCTCTCCCAAAAATGTGTTGCTAAAAAAAAAATTGGCGCTAAAAAAAAGTGGTCTGCTTTCAAAAATCTTTGCTCTCAAAAAAAAATTGGGTCTAAAAAAAAAAGAAAATTTGGTCGGAAAAAATGTGATAATCAAAAAATGGCTCTCAAAAAAAAGCGCTCTCAATTCAAAAATCTTTGCTCTCAATTGGTCAAAAACAAAAAATGGCCTAAAAAAAAAAAGATTTGCTCTACAAAAAAAAAAAAAATTGCTCTCTCAAAAATGCTTTGCTAAAAAAAAGATATAGCCCTCAAAAACGTGCTCTCAATTCAAAAATCTTTGCTTTAAGAAAAACATTTTGGTTTAAAAAAAAAGAATTTAGTCTCAAAAAAAAGAAATTGGTCTAAAAAAAATGATTTGGTCAGAAAAAAAAAGAAAAAAAGAAATGCTCGAAAGAAAAGAAACATTTTGCTAAAAGAAAAGGGATAATCAAAAACTGTCTCTCAAAAAAAAGCGCTCTCAATTCAAAAATCTTTGCTCTCAAAAAAAAAACTGTCTCCAAAAAAAAATTGGTCTAAAAAAAAAGTACGCTCAAAAAAAATTGGTCAAAAAAAAAAAAATTTGCTCTCCCAAAAATGTTTTGCATAAAAAAAAGAATTGGCCCTAAAACAAAGTGCTCTCAATTCAAAATTCTTTACGCTCAATTCAAAAATTGTCTGTCAAAAATGAAAAAAGGTTTAAAAAAAAAAACGTTTTGCTTTCCCAAAAAGAAATTTGCAGAAAAAAATTTGCAGAAAAAAAAAATTGGGACAAAAAAAAAAAGTGCTCTCAATTCAAAATATTTTGCTTTAAAAAACACAACATGTTTCTCTCTGAAAATTGTTTTTGCTCCAAAAAAAATCTTTCAGAGCCAACTAGACGCTGCCGTTGGTGTGATGCTGCCATTAGTGTGATGCTGCCATTAGTGTGATGCTGCCAGTTGCACGATGGCCCAGTGGCCTAATGGATAAGGCATCAGCCTCCGAAGCTGGGAATTGTGGGTTCAAGTCCCACCTGGGTCAAACACTCCATAACGCTGCTAAAGGTTTAATGTAATATTTGCATCATTAATTATCCTCCATCTATAGATATCTTTAGCGATCATCCCCAATACTCTTCATCAAGTTGTCAGTGTTAATGAGGCATTTTTTGACACCATTTATATTTATATATATTAGTAGGATACGATGATACGTTCATCAGTTCTTCTGTTTGGCTTTAATCAGCTCATTCTGTCCTCTTCACTGTTCATCAAAGCAAAACAAAAGAGCAGCAAGATGGCCGACGTCCAAATACTTCCTTGTTTCCTAGAAAATAAGCTTTACGATGTCGTGCTTTTGATAAGGACACGTTCTAAGAAAAGCATCTTAAATCATTCTTACTGAATGTTTTTTTATTGTTAAACACAATCGTGGCCTCCAGGCCTGATGGGTAACTCAGAGCTGCTAGTTGTGTTCAATGGCGCCCCCTGAAGGTGGCAAAGGGAAGAGCTTGGCAACTATTTAAAGCTTCAAGATCCAGGATTAGCACACTGACATTAGCATTTAGCTTATTCCGCTTCTTGTTGTAATTTTATTTTCACTACCAGCGAAACATGTAAACGAACACAGTTTATTGCAAACTTGATCACAAAACAGAAATAAGCTTTTTTTGAGGAGAAAAAGGCCAAAAAATAAAGTTAAATATCATTAAAATAGAGATTCAGTCTGGAAGAGTCAAGTCAAACAATTACACTTCTCCAAATCACTTCTGAAAAGTATACTTTCTTTGAGTCCTATTCTTTCAAACATTTTATTTTCACTGTTTTCGACATGTTTCTTTTCACTGCATGCTGGATAAACACGTCACAATATCAGTCATGAAAGATGCTGCATAAATAAGGTTGATTATATTAATAGCTCTATTATTTCATGAGGTTAGATTAAAGCCTTTATCTTCACATGGTTTCTCTGTTATATGAGGATGTCGAGATATATATATATATATATATATATATATATATATATATATATATATATATATATATATATATGGTGAGCCAATGCCTCATGGGCTGCTGATGACCTGTTGGATCCAGTCGGTGAGCCGGGTGATGCGGGTGTAGACGCCGTAGTAGTCTGGACGCCCGCAGCCTTTCCCCCAGCTCACCACGCCGGCGAGGAACCAGCGACCCGACGGCTCCTGGCACACCAAGGGGCCGCCGGAGTCTCCCTGCCAGAGGAGCGGGAAAGAGGCAGAGGTGAGATTGTATTGTCTCTGCAGCACAAAATGACCACAACGGGCTGATGACCAATACCGGTGACTCAGCCGTGATATCACGCAGCCTTTAAAACACATTTCAATGGCCTGGAGGAATGCTACGTGTTATCAAAGTTACGTGATACGAAGGTTACGTGATACCAAAGTTAGGTGGTACAAAAGTTACGAAAGTTACGTGGTACGAAAGTTAGGTGGTACAAAAGTTACGTGTTACAAAAGTTACGTGTTACCAAAGTTACGTGTTACCAAAGTTACGTGTTACCAAAGTTACGTGTTACGAAGGTTACGTGTTATGAAAGTTACGTGTTACGAAAGTTACTTGTGTAATAACGATTGTAACAAGAGATGAAGTCCACTGAGGGCTGATGGACGAGTGAAATGAAAATCAGACATTAAATGTTGTGCTTTTGTGTGACATTGTTTCATGTAACGTTGTTGCTCTTTGTAAGTAACGTTTCTCTTTTTAAGTGACGTTTCTCTTTTTAAGTAAATTTCAACTTTCAAACCCTGGTTTAAAGAAACGTACGATAAACAGTCGGATTGTCCCATTTTATTATTATTGAGGTAACACTGATCATAGTGCAGCTTTAAACATATGTTGTATGTTATATAAACAAATTCAGTTTGCATGTCTTTCTCCGTACCTGGCATGCGTCTTTGTCTCCGCTGCGGTAGCCGGCGCAAAGCATTCTGGGAGTGACCATGTGACCGTAGGAGCGAACGCAGGCCTCCTCGCTGACCAGGCGAACGTCCACCTTCTGAAGAACATTACTGACGCCGCCTGACGAGCAGAGGGGTCAGAGGTCAACGCTGGCAAACACAAGACGTAGCAACAGTGCTAACAAACACGTTTGTTTGGACTGAACATGCTTCCTAACGTGTCCGTGCTTTTGTTTATTGTGATTCAGATTGAGACGCTTTAGGTCGTAATCGTTCTAAAGATGTTACTCTGTGGGTTGATGGGACGACACTGACCAACACAATTATAAACAATCAAGGAGACATTTTGGGGGAATGTTGCTCAGACTCTTGACTTTTAATCATATTTATGCTCATAATAAGTTTGTTTTTTCAAGGACTTGTGGACTCGTTAGAGATCGAGGACGGCAGGGTCTGGTATTCACATGGTGGTCACATGAGCTGTATAACTCTAGGGAGCTGCTGGTTTGAATCCTCACCCCCCTCCCGGAGCGCCCCCCAGCCGGTGACCCAGCAGAGCAGGCCCGGCTCCAGCCGGTGGGCGGGCGGCGGCAGGCAGGCGGGGCCGGCGTGCCCGGCCAGCGGCGCCTCGGCGGGCCGGTCCAGCCTCAGCAGGGCCAGGTCGTAGTCGTGGGACTCGTGGTCGTAGTACGGGTGCAGGTGGAGCCGCTGCACCCGCGCCACCTCCTCCGCGGGGCTGCCGGGGCGCAGCAGCAGCTTCCCCAGGTGCACCGTCCACAGCGAGGCAGAGAACAGGCTGCGGAGGGAGAGCTCTTACGCAACAACCAGGACCATCACTCCTGAGTACAGTTCTGCTTCTGACCCTGAACGCAGCCTTTCCCTGGCCCCTCCTGAAGGAGGACCATGTGAGAAGAGGCCAGTGGCTAACAATAAAAACATTACGTCCTAATATTTCCGTAAGTAAGGCCGCCTTACAACGGCGGATTTCAGTCAAAGACACAACCTGTAACCGTACGAGTCTACTAAATCAATCTAGATCATGTCCTGACCGGTATAAGTGATTCTTTTTTTATATCTTGGGTGTTCCAAGATGGTCAGAAAGGTCTTTCTGTTCCTCAGCTGGCTTCCTCTCGTCACTTACCGGTCGTCATAGAAACAGTGGGCGGCGGACACCACCCATTGGCTGGAGATCAACGCGCCGCCACACAGGTGTGCTCCCCGCACCTGGAGGCTGGCCTGCCATGGCCACTCCCCCTCCGTGGCGTTGGACCCACCCACTATGCGACTGGAGAACTGCCTCAGGCCGCAGTCTGGAGAAAACATGAAAATATATATTTATATATATATATATATATATTTTTATATATATATATGTATATATATATATATTATATATAATATAAATGAAGTCACACCACAGCGCTGCTCGTCGGAGGCGTCAGGGCAGTCGTTCACAAAGTCACACTCTGGGTTCGGCTTCTTCAGACACGTTCCATCAGCGCACACATAGGTCATGTCTGCACACTGCACACCTGCACGCACACACACACACAGACACACACACATTTTAGAAACTGTACACAACATATGTTATAATGCCACAGAGAAAGAGTCCGACTGCTGTGTGTGTGTGTGTGTGTGTGTGTGTGTGTGTGTGTGTGTGTGTGTGTGTGTGTCACCATCGGTGCAGTTCAACTCGTCCGTGGCCTCGGGGCAGTCTGGGAGTTGGTCACACACCTTGTAGTAGTCCACACACTGACTGTTCTCTGGACACTGGTACTGAGCCACACACACTGAAGCACACACACACAAACACACACACACACACACATTGTATTGCCTTAACACATGAAGCATAGACTTCTATACAACCAGAGGAGTCGCCCCCTGGTGGTCAGGAGAGAGAATGCAGCTCTAACACATGAAGCATAGACTTCTATACAACCAGAGGAGTCGCCCCCTGGTGGTCAGGAGAGAGAATGCAGCTTTAACACATGAAGCATAGACTTCTATACAACCAGAGGAGTCGCCCCCTGGTGGTCAGGAGAGAGAATGCAGCTTTAACACATGAAGCATAGACTTCTATACAACCAGAGGAGTCGCCCCCTGGTGGTCAGGAGAGAGAATGCAGCTCTAACACATGAAGCATAGACTTCTATACAACCAGAGGAGTCACCCCCTGGTGGTCAGGAGAGAGAATGCAGCTTTAACACATGAAGCATAGACTTCTATACAACCAGAGGAGTCGCCCCCTGGTGGTCAGGAGAGAGAATGCAGCTTTAACACATGAAGCATAGACTTCTATACAACCAGAGGAGTCGCCCCCTGGTGGTCAGGAGAGAGAATGCAGCTTTAACACATGAAGCATAGACTTCTATACAACCAGAGGAGTCGCCCCCTGGTGGTCAGGAGAGAGAATGCAGCTTTAACACATGAAGCATAGACTTCTATACAACCAGAGGAGTCGCCCCCTGGTGGTCAGGAGAGAGAATGCAGCTTTAACACATGAAGCATAGACTTCTATACAACCAGAGGAGTCGCCCCCTGGTGGTCAGGAGAGAGAATGCAGCTTTAACACATGAAGCATAGACTTCTATACAACCAGAGGAGTCGCCCCCTGGTGGTCAGGAGAGAGAATGCAGCTTTAACACATGAAGCATAGACTTCTATACAACCAGAGGAGTCGCCCCCTGGTGGTCAGGAGAGAGAATGCAGCTTTAACACATGAAGCATAGACTTCTATACAACCAGAGGAGTCGCCCCCTGGTGGTCAGGAGAGAGAATGCAGCTTTAATAAATACCACAGTTCCTCTCGTCCAGTCCGTTGGGACAGTCCTTGATTCCATCACATGCAGGAACACACAGGCCGTTAACGGAGCACAGAAACTGACCTGGACACGCTGTAGAACACACACACACACACACACACACACACACAGATTACAAAACGTTCATGAACTCTAGTGACACACAACAGAGGCGTGACTCGTCCTCATCGTACGATCTGATTGGTTGAACACGCTGTAGCGCAGCCGGAGTCCCGGCCCGGTGAGCGACACCTCCGACGTCATGACGACGGTGGCGGCGGCGGCGGCGAGCAGGAAGAGGCGCTCGTTGTACGACTGCAGGCCCCTGGAGCCGCACAACCTGGGAGAGGACACACACACACACACACACACACACACTGAACCTTGAGGAACACACAAACCTACAAACCACAAAGATGCCCCCTGCTGTCAGCCCCGACCTGAAGGACTTTACTGTGTAATCATTTCTATTTCTGTTATGAAACTAATGGAAAGGTCTGCACATTCAGAAATCCCCCCCCCCCCCCCCCCCCACACACACACACACACACACACTTCCTGTTAGACACACAGGTGGCAGTTATAAATACACAATATTTCGACAAGCTGAATCTCTCTCGGCTCTTATTTGAGTCATTTCACTTCTTCACCATGTTGTGTGTTTAGCGCTGCGTGTTGCGTGTTGTGTGTTGTGTGTTGTGTGTAGTGGTTAGCGGGTGGAAGAGGAAGGAGGACACGACCTGAAACACCTGCGTAGAAAAATATGTTTTTTTTGTTGGTGTGCAGATTTTGATGTTGATCTCTATTGAAGGTCTGGCACCTGAGATAAAAAAGAGTTTGAAAAAGCCTGCAAGTGTGCTAGAAATAGCAAAATGACCTAAAAGAGACACAAAAAAACTACAAAGAGACACAAAACAGCACCAAAGAGACTCACAACAACGATGAATAGGGGCAGAACCACCGCAAACAAAACCCCAAAGAAACAACAACAAAAAGACACAAAATGGCGGCTCGCTGGGGCCCGGCCTACCGGCGGTTCTGGATGGTCCACTGCCCCTGGGTGCAGGCCTGGTTGTAGCTGGCTCTGCTCAGCTCGTAGCCCTCAAACTCCAGAGACAAGCCCAACCCTGCAGCGGGGGCCTGAGAGCACAGGAGACACAAGAACACGACGAGTCAGGGGCCCAAAGACCCAGGGGCCCAACGAGTCAGGGGCCCAAAGACCCAGGGGCCCAACGAGTCAGGGGCCCAAAGACCCAGGGGCCCAACGAGTCAGGGGCCCAACGAGTCAGGGGCCCAAAGAGTCAGGGGCCCAAAGACCCAGGGGCCCAACGAGTCAGGGGCCCAAAGAGTCAGGGGCCCAAAGACCCAGGGGCCCAAAGAGTCAGGGGCCCAAAGACCCAGGGGCCCAACGAGTCAGGGGCCCAAAGAGTCAGGGGCCCAAAGACCCAGGGGCCCAAAGAGTCAGGGGCCCAACGAGTCAGGGGCCCAAAGAGTCAGGGGCCCAAAGACCCAGGGGCCCAAAGAGTCAGGGGTCCAACGAGTCAGGGGCCCAAAGAGTCAGGGGCCCAAAGGCCCAGGGGCCCAAAGACCCAGGGGTCATTAAATCATGACAAAATAACACAAAACAACAACAAAGAGACACATAATTTCCAATAATAGACATTAAATGATGACAAAACAACACAAAACAACTCCAAAGACACACAACGCCCACAGACCCCTTTAAAGCACAGAGAGCAGCACAACAGGCCGGTGGTCTCACGGTGAAGCTCCAGCTGCAGCTGGTGTCGGGGGGGTAGTAGCTGGGGAAGAACGGCGTGCTCAGCGAGCCCTGCACCCCCGAGACGGCCTCCAGCTCTATGGAGGAGCTACACTCTGACAGACACACACAGAGCACATGAATATCACACATGAATAGAACACAGTCACAGGACGGGGGGTCTGGGGTCTCACCCTGGCGGTCCCGGGCCTGAGCCCACAGAGAGAACGGGTCCTCCTGGTTGAACAGACTTTGTTTCCAGACCACCGTCATCCACTCGCCTGACGACAGCACCGTCACCGCGCGCTCCCGCCCGCTGCAGCCGTGCAGCCTGCAGGACGCAGCGCGTCAAGTTGCAGCTTCGTGCGACATCATCTTCAACCATCAGCATTTAAAGACACTCGGTGAACTCACGCCGTGATGAGCCGGCCGGCGTGCGGCGTGAGGCCGTCGTACGCCAGCAGCCGGTCCCGGCACTCCGGCAGCAGCCGCTCCATGCGCAGCTCCAGCCGGCCCCCGGGGGCCCGCAGCTGCCACGTGCAGGAGGAGCGCCGCTCGTCGGGGCCCCGGAGGGCCGAGCGGCCGCCCGGCGCCACCTGCTGGTAGCGGTGGCAGTCTGCAGGGGGAACGGGCCGTTAGGAGGAGCGCCGGGTCGAACAGAACTCTGAATGAACCGTTTGGAAACAAGCGCAGCGAGCCCTTCACACGTTCCAGAGCAAGAGAGGGACATTTCCCAGCATGCACCACTCAGACAACGCGTTGCCATGAAGCCTTTTTTCCAGTTTTGAACCGAACGACACAGGCCAACGCTTTGTTTCACTCCGTTTGTTTGATTCTTTGGGTCCTAATCTTTCTGAAAAAGTGTTTTTAAGGTTTCATTCTTGGTGAATCCGGCTAATCTCATGCTGGATGTTCATAGTTATGATCAACATTTGTTATAACCGTGATTTCTTTGCAGATGTACATTTTTTTCCAAGACTTTGCTGAACAAAAACATACAATAAACACAAGTATTGGAATTAATTTGGAGTTCCTACGACGACTCAAACAGGGAAAAGCTCCAGAGAGACGAGCGGCTGCACATTAAAAACTATTCATGAAAGCAACAATGCAAATATGCAATTACATGAATTTAAAGGTTTAGTTTGATTCTGCTGAGGAACATTATCATTATGGAAAAGTTCATCCTGGTTTCCGCTACATGAACACAGTCTTTTCTAAATAAACGCACGTCTTCTCCGGTTAGACTAGGGAACAGAACTACAAGCTCGGGTTCAGAAAACATCGTCGTTGAGGTTAAAGGAAGAGCCGAAGGTGAGGAATGAATCCACGCTGAGTCGCCTCTTCACACGAGGAAGGAACAGACCTAAAGATCTCTTCCTTCAGCGGATGAGTCAACTCTACTATGTCAATACGAGGCTTTTATTCTGAAAGGTAAGAGGAAGAACCAAAGGTTTTGTAAATAAATCCGAAGCCAAATGTTGGACTTTCATTTCCTGTTCCCTCATGTGATCACCACGAAGCCCAAAAATACTTTTTCCCCAATGACTTCATGGAGAAAGAGACGTCTGGGGATGAATCAGACATGATGAACAACACGCTCATTAAAGTCATGAGGCCTTTTTTAAAGTCCTAAAAAAGGACGCGGCAGGGAGGCGGAGCTAAAGGAGCCGCTGTGGTTGTTTAGATCCTGAACATGTGATTGGTCGAGGGAATAATGACGTCACCTTTTCACCGTCGAACATTGAACAAAGCAGTTTGAGCTCAAAGCGAACACGTTGACAGAAAAGAACAAATTATGAGGAAGCCAAGGAACAAAAAGGAGGTGATGCCGAACGAGGCGTTCAAAAGCTCTCCAGCGTCGGTGTCTGTGAGGGAGCAGAGCAAACCAAGAAGAGAAATGAAAGTTTGCAAAAACAGCCATGCTCACCGCTGACGGACAGCGAGGGGAGGTGCAGCAGGTATCCGCCGCAGCCGGCCGTCGCCTCCCCCGGCCCCCCGCGGCCCCTCAGGCCCTCCTCCAGGCTCCGGGTCACCTGCTCCAGGGTCACCTTTCCAACATGGCTGCCCGGCACCGACAGCAGGAGCCAGAAGTGAACCACGACGCTGCCCTCCCTGCAGAAACCAGGAAGAGAGGCTCACCTGTAGCCACGCCCCTACAGTGATGCGCCTGTAGCCACGCCCCTACTGTGATGCGCCTGTAGCCACGCCCCTACTGTGATGCGCCTGTAGCCACGCCCCTACAGTGATGCGCCTGTAGCCACGCCCCTACAGTGATGCGCCTGTAGCCACGCCCCTACTGTGATGCGCCTGTAGCCACGCCCCTACAGTGATGCGCCTGTAGCCACGCCCCTACAGTGATGCGCCTGTAGCCACGCCCCTACTGTGATGCGCCTGTAGCCACGCCCCTACAGTGATGCGCCTGTAGCCACGCCCCTACAGTGATGCGCCTGTAGCCACGCCCCTACAGTGATGCGCCTGTAGCCACGCCCCTACTGTGATGCGCCTGTAGCCACGCCCCTACAGTGATGCAACTAAACTACTCGTTGGGTTTAAAGAAACCAAACTACCAGCTGGGTTTAAAGAAACTAAACTACCAGGCGGGTTTAAAGAAACTAAACTACCAGCCGGGTTTAAAGAAACTAAACTACCAGCCGGGTTTAAAGAAACTAAACTACCAGCCGGGTGCAGGATAAAGGTTGTTGAAGTAACTTGAGACGTGTGGTTCCTTCAGGGCAGAAGTTCCGTGACGATGAATCAAAGCAGACTTCTCGTCTTGAAGGGAAAGTCCAGTTCTCTGCTTCCTCTTGATGAAATCATCCACTGTGAAACCCAACGTGTCCTCATACTGTCACAACCCTGGTTTTGCTTTAGTTTGTGTCCTGTTTTATTTTGAAGTTCCCCGCGTCTGCGTCCTGTGTTTGTGTGACTTCCTGTCTTTGTGTCTCGCGCTGCTCGTCTGGCGGTTCTGATGAGTTTCTTGTGTATTTGTTTTTCTCTGTTCTCGCTCACTTCTGCTTCCTGAAACTTGATCCTGTTTCGTTGTGTGATTTTGCAAGTTTCTGGATTTTCAATTCCTCATCTTTAGACTCACTAAAGTCTCCATTAAATGCCCTCTCATCTCCTGTTGTCTGTTCCTTGCAACGTTTGTAAGATATTGTAGCGCCATGACACATGTTATTTCATTTCATGCTGATGTAATACAACTGTGTCCATTTCCAATAATTTACTTTAAGTGTGTGTTTAAATTACTTCTTACTTTATTCCAATGTTTGCAAACATTACAGAGCTGTACATACTAACTGTGAAGGAAAGGCACAATATCCTAAGTTAGTCTTCAGTTTTCCTATAAAGGCGTCAATTTCTGATGGTTATATGTCAACAGTCTTTTCAAAATAAACTTCCGTCTTCACCGGAAACAAAGCAACAAAACTACTTGATTAAGTTTAGGAAAATATCGTGGTTTGGGTTGAAATAACTGAAGATCTGTCACTGAGGTTCAGAGTATAATGAACAACCCACACAATGGACTCGTCCATTGGACCCGTCCATTGTGTGGGTTGAGCTGTGAATGCTGGATGAGACCTCTGGGGGTCCGTCACTCTCACCTCGCAACTATTCTCCCTGGTTGTTGTTCCAGTTTGTTAAAACAAAGTCTGATCCACGTACCCAAAGGCGAACACAGTGGTGTCGTTGAAGTATCGAGAAAGACTGGAGCCCATCATGATCTCCTTCACCTGGAAGACGGAGGAAGACAACATCGTCCGTTCACATGAGTCTCAAACCTCTAAGCACAGATGATGGACACCTCTACAGACGAGAGCTGCAGGAATGAGTCCAGAAACCAGTATGAGACCCACAACTTTCCATCAATACCCATCAATACCCATCTATACCCATCTATACCCATCTATACCCATCAATACCCATCAATACCCATTTATACCCATCTATACCCATTAATGCCCATCTATACCCATCTATACCCATCTATACCCATCAATACCCATCAATACCCATTTATACCCATCTATACCCATCAATGCCCATCAATACCCATCTATACCCATCTATACCCATCAATACCCATCTATACTCATTAATACCCATCTATACCCATCTATACCCATCTATACCCATCAATACCCATCTATACTCATTAATACCCATCTATACTCATTAATACCCATCTATACCCATCTATACCCATCAATACCCATCTATACCCATCTATACCCATCTATACCCATCAATACCCATCTATACTCATTAATACCCATCTATACCCATCTATACCCATCAATACCCATCTATACTCATTAATACCCATACCAGTGCTCACCATGGTCTGGACCCCCTGGGCCTCCTTCCTGAAGGCAGGGCTGCTGTGAGAGGACAGGTCAGCAGAGAAGTTCCTGTTGAGGATGGACAGGTAGGCGGCGTACTGCTGCTGGACCCGAGGCTCCAGCACCCAGACCCTGTACTCTGGAGGCCAGAAGGAACGAGAGGACAAGTAGCTGAAGGAACGAGAGGACAAGTAGCTGAAGGAACGAGAGAACAAGTAGCTGAAGGAACGAGAGGACAAGTAGCTGAAGGAACAAGAGAACAAGTAGCTGAAGGAACAAGAGAACAAGTAGCTGAAGGAACGAGAGGACAAGTAGCTGAAGGAACAAGAGAACAAGTAGCTGAAGGAACAAGAGAACAAGTAGCTGAAGGAACGAGAGGACAAGTAGCTGAAGGAACAAGAGGACAAGTAGCTGAAGGAACGAGAGAACAAGTAGCTGAAGGAACAAGAGAACAAGTAGCTGAAGGAACGAGAGGACAAGTAGCTGAAGGAACAAGAGAACAAGTAGCTGAAGGAACAAGAGAACAAGTAGCTGAAGGAACGAGAGGACAAGTAGCTGAAGGAACAAGAGAACAAGTAGCTGAAGGAACGAGAGGACAAGTAGCTGAAGGAACGAGAGGACAAGTAGCTGAAGGAACAAGAGAACAAGTAGCTGAAGGAACAAGAGAACAAGTAGCTGAAGGAACGAGAGGACAAGTAGCTGAAGGAACAAGAGGACAAGTAGCTGAAGGAACAAGAGGACAAGTAGCTGAAGGAACAAGAGGACAAGTAGCTGAAGGAACAAGAGGACAAGTAGCTGAAGGAACGAGAGAACAAGTAGCTGAAGGAACGAGAGGACAAGTAGCTGAAGGAACAAGAGGACAAGTAGCTGAAGGAACAAGAGGACAAGTAGCTGAAGGAACAAGAGAACAAGTAGCTGAAGGAACAAGAGAACAAGTAGCTGTGAAAACACTAAACATCCCCATAAGTCAGGATTATGAGAGAGAAAGTCAAAACGAGCTCATAATTGAGCTTCAGTGACTTTTTCATAATTACGACTTACAGCAAAATGAATGGGCCTCCATATCCGATGAATACATGAATGTTGAGGTGATGCCTCCCTTTCTACTGTTTTCTACTGTTTTCTACTGCAAACCAGGTCTACCTACAGGTACAAATAAAGTAAACAGAGAAGTCTGCGTACCCAGGAAGTACCAGCCCAGCGCGGCTCCTGCGGCTGCGAGGATGATGATGAGGAAGGCCGAGACACACTTACAGGCCCGAGGCTTCCTGGTGGGCGGAGCCACATCTTCCACCTGCTGAGAACAGATTGTTCTTTTGGGTTAAACATTAAAACTGTGTCGGTCTGAAAGCTGAAGGCTTCCAGTCTGACGAGAGGCCGGAGGCATCCTGGAACAGACACTCCTCATGACAGGAAACACCTTTCTGCTGCACCCGTGTGTGTGTGTGTGTGTGTGTGTGTGTGTGTGTTATTGGTGTTGGTCTCAGCGTTACTGACCGCGTGGCTCAGAGCAGCAGGTGTGAGGTCGCGTGAGGTCGACTTCGTGGAGCTACAGCCGAGTGCCATGGCTTCACCGCTTCACCGCTTCACCGCCTCACCGCTTCACCGCTTCGTCCTTCGCTCCTCCAGCAGTCATCTCGCTGTGCGTGGACGGCGCTCAGCAGCTTCCCGGCAGGAGACCGGACGTGAACCCCGACATGTTGCCCCGGCTCCGTGAGGTCCAAAAGGTCCAAAGGTTAAAAAAAAAAACGGAACAAAAAAAGAAAAATCACTACTTTCCAGAAGCCGGTTGCTGTTGTGTGGAGCTGCCGCTGTCCTCAGAGCAGCGTACCTGTGATCTGCAGGTGAGAGCAGCGTACCTGTGATCTGCAGGTGAGAGCAGCGTACCTGTGATCTGCAGGTGAGAGCAGCGTACCTGTGATCTGCAGGCGAGAGCAGCGTACCTGTGATCTGCAGGTGAGAGCAGCGTACCTGTGATCTGCAGGCGAGAGCAGCGTACCTGTGATCTGCAGGTGAGAGCAGCGTACCTGTGATCTGCAGGTGAGAGCAGCGTACCTGTGATCTGCAGGTGAGAGCAGCGTACCTGTGATCTGCAGGTGAGAGCAGCGTACCTGTGATCTGCAGGTGAGAGCAGCGTACCTGTGATCTGCAGGTGAGAGCAGCGTACCTGTGATCTGCAGGTGAGAGCAGCGTACCTGTGATCTGCAGGTGAGCACAGGTACGCTGATGTCAGCCGCCGTCTCCTGGCCGACCGGCCGGCGCTCCAGGGAATGAGTTCAGTCTCTTTTCCATAAACAAGAAGTTCCCCGAGGACGACGAGCTCAGAGAGAGAGACGTTCAGTGTCAAAGATTTCATACACTGTAAAAATATACAAGTGAAACGTTAATAAAGGTGAAAGAACCGGCAGCCAAACCAAAACCTTCTGAAGCCAAAAGATCTGAATTCAAAGGACGAACATTTAAGTTTCATGAAAGCTTTTACAGTGAAACTGTGATTTTACAGATTGTTTCTATATTATTATGATTATTACGCTTTCAATGAAGCGCCGATATGAATGTGAATGTAATTTAAGAAAGCAGTAAAAATACAGTATAAATAAAATTGAATTAACATAATACTTAAAATAACTGCTGGGTTGATGATTAACAGATGATATCTGTAACATTTTAGTTTTGTTTATATTTTATTTTTAGAGAAAAACTACTTTAAACATTTATGAGTTATTTTCGTTAAAAATTAGATGTTTTTACAGTGTATTTATGATTTTATTGAAGCTCTTTTAGCAGGTTCCTCCGTGAGCTCAGCTCCCTCATGTGATCACACAAACGCACAAAAACACACACAACATTGAAACAGCCTCACAGGACGTCGCTCATCAGTTGTGTTAACGTCTTTTCAGAGGAAACGTGTGTTTGTCTTGTGTTGTGTTTATGTATTATGTGTCTCTATTGTTTCATATTTACATCTTGACTTAGTTTTGTGAATTTGTTTTGTGTTTTTTTATTTGAATATACTTTCAGGCTTCTATTTAAAAACCTGTCCAGAGACACCAGGTGAACATGAGTGTTGATCATGAGCATAAAATAAATAAAACGACTGGTTTCTTCCCTCTGGAGATAAATTCCTGGTTTTGTATGTTTTGTTGTGATACAAACTGCAGCCAAACAATCACATTTCGTTTGTTACGAGTTTTTATTTTCAGAAATATGTATTTATTCACCTTTCAAATCACTTTTAAAATAGCTGCCAATATACACAAACATTATTATTTTTTAAACATGTATGTGCCGTTAGAGTTGAACTCTGCGGCCACAAGGGGCGCCAGAGAGCAATGTGCCTCTGAGCAGTTAAAGAGTTAAATAAATAAATCAAAGGCTTAAAACGCTCAAAAATTTGATATCAACGTGGGTTCAGTAGCTTTCAACGTCAGAAACAATCCTCCTACACATACGTTTGTGAAACGCATAACTTCAATATTTAGAAAAGCAACCGAAGCTTTTTGCTTTTCTCTTTCTGTTTGAAAACGTTCTCGTTGTTTTTCTCTTCGCTCAGAGAAGCTTCAGTGAAATGAGATCAATCATAAGAAGACGGATAATAATGCAAATGAAGTGGCAGCACATCACTCTGCTCTTACAGGTATCCGTCACCAGAGGGCTCCACCGGCCCGGCGCCGGCCGTCAGAGCCGACCGCTGCAGGAAGAGACCCGGCAGGCCGGCGCCGCTGGAGTCCGACAGCGGCGGCGGGAAAAGGGGCAGGAAGCTGCAAAGAGGAAGAGGAAGAGGAGGAAGAGCAGCAGGAGGAGGAGGAAGCAGGAGGCAGGTGGATTCCTCCTCTTCCTCCTCCTCTTCCTCCTCCTCTTCCTCGCCAACGCCGCTGACGCCTGAATCCGGCGTCTGGACTCGCTCGTAACCGGAGCAGACCCGGATGGACCCGGCGCCAAGAACTCCTCCTCCGAACAACAACTTCTGAAAATCAACTTCTTTCCCGCCGCCGCCTCCCTCGCTCTCCTCCTCTTCCTCTTCCCCTTCATCCTCCTCTTCCTCGCCCTCCGTCACATTCATGCTATTGGCCTCCAGGCTCTCTTGGCTGACCTCCTCGCCGCTGCACACGCCCGAGTCCAGACTCTGGAGCCGGACGCGCTCCCCCTGGACCTTCTCGGCGCTCTCGTAGTCCGACACCAGCGGCACGGACTCGCCGCCGCCGCCGGAGAGCAGCAGGCGCACCGCCGCGTCTCCTCGTCCTCCCGCCTCCTCGTCCGCCGCTTCGCTCCGACCGCAAACGGGCCCGTAGGGCGAGTCGGCGACGCAGGGCGCCAGGTTCCCCGCGGTGAGCGAGGAGACGGGAGGAAGAGGAGGAGGAGGAAGAGGACACAGCTGGGCGTAACTGGGGTTAGAGAAGTTGGAGCCGGTTGACTCGTGGCTGCTGTTGCTCCTCATCTTCTCCAGCAGCGCCGCCTCCGGGCCGCGCGGCGCCGCAGCGGAGACGACCTTCACCGTGACCTCCAACGTGACCTCCAACGGGACGACCTTCTCGGGTTTGAGGAGGTCGGGGAAGTGAAGACGCCAGTTCTGAGGTAAAGAAACACAGACAGGTTGTAAAGCTCAACCTCCTCTTGTGTTAGCGTTCTGTTAGCATCTCTCGTGTTAGCGTTCTGTTAGCATCTCTTGTGTTAACTTTCTATCAGCATCTCTTGTGTTAGCTTTCTGTTAGCATCTCTTGTGTTAGCTTTCTGTTAGCATCTCTTGTGTTTTAACCACATAAATGTGTTTATTGCGTCAGGGCCTTTTGACTTTGTCAGGAAAGTATATTTCAACTAAATAAAACAATAAAAATGTTTCTACTAAATGATACAACGTTCTGGTGGAAGTGAAGTCCTTTGTGTTATAAACATGAGATTTCTTTGATTGGCCTGTTTGACCTTGTGAATCTATATGTTGTGTTATGACTTGTTCTGCTTTTCATTGTGTGAACTTGGACAAAGATCCTCTTTCTCTTTCATGAAGAAATATTAAGAGTCAAAAGTTATTAATGGTTATTATATGTTATTAAGAGTTCTCTCTCGCCATCATAATACATCTGGGTTGTTGTAATGCAGCTTTAATGTCATGTGACCTGACACAGGTTCACCTGCAGCTCACCTGGAAGTGTCCGTCCTGCAGGAAGGACTTGGCGGGGCTGGGGAGCGGCGGCCCCGTGATGCTCTTGGCCATGTAGACCCTGGAAGCAGAGCGACGTCGGCTCAAAACAACAGTCAAAAGTCAAAAGTTCTGCTGCAGCGACCCGGCGCTGGTGCTCACCAGGTGGTTTTGTCCGTCTTGAAGCGAACGACGACCAGAAACACGGCCAACGCCGCCGCCGCCGCGACCGCGACCAGGACGCCGACGTTGAGATCTGACGGACAGAGACGACGTCACGGAAAACAACGTTAAATAAGTTCTCATCGCGCTGCAGGAAGCACTGAGACGTTTTATCACGTTATATCAACGTCAGTGTGTTGTTTTTATGTCCTAAGAGAATAAAAAAACATTTAATTAAGACGCTGCTTTGTTGAATTTCCTCCTGAGAAGTTCATTGGTCATTTTCTTGTGAACACAAAGAGATATCAACAAGCTTTTGGAAACGTTTGATGACATTGAACCAACGATGATCCACAGAAGATTTTGTAAGATTCGGACCGAGCGTTTGGGAGGACGTGGCAAGAATGTGTTTTTTCAAAAATTCAAAATGGCGGAAAATCTAAGTAGGCGGAGCTTAAGGCCATGATGAACTTTTCTGTAGAGCAGACAAAACCGGACACGTGTGCTAAGTGTAAACTGTGTGCTTTCAAACCTCAGAGGTTGTAATACAAAAGAAGAGTTTTTTAGGGGGCGTGACCTTTAGTGGCAGCCAATCAGTGAACAGTCCTTTGACCCCAACGACCCCAAGGACCCGTCCACCTCTCTACATTTACACAGCAAGACACCCAGACACTGTACTTTTAGTCGTGTGAATCTCTTAAATGCATAATTTTGTACTTAATTGTTTATGCTTTATGCTTCTTGTATAGTCACTGTTGTAGTTGTACTATTCGATCTAAATCACTGTTAGATACAAAATGCACGCAGACGAGGATGCAGCACAAGTTAGATTCTTTACTGGCGCGAATCAACTGCAGACATGAACAATCTATCACAGTACTCAGTGGCAGTGACAGTCAAACACAATCGAGCACCGAGTGCTCGATCCAATATACCACATTAATTACATTTATGAATGTTTGCTCCTTTTTGTAGTCTTTTTTTGTCTTTTTTTGATTATTTTTTAATTACTTGTCGGCATTTTTCTCTTTGTTTTTTTTTCTACATCTCTGTCTTGTTATCTGTAACATTTTGTAATATTTTGTACATGTCTTTCCAACATAAAACATTCCCCGTGTGATTTGTTTGTCCTGTAAAAGCTGTTAAGATGTTTTATTCCTCCTGTAAACAAAACCACTTCATCCAGATGTGGGAACTTTTTACCTGACGGCTTTCGTTCTGGTCGTCCTGCGCGCGACACCCATGATGCAACGGGGCTCCAGTCGCTCCAGGTGGACTCCATGTCTTTATCGGTGGTCTTTGCGCGGACGCGCGCCTCGTAGCGCTCGCCGCGCGTCAGCTGCTCCTCCAGCTGCAGCTGCGCGGCGGAGTTCAGCGCGTGGTCCGCGGTGAAGGCGCGCTGCGTCACGGAGGAGTCCTGGAGGAGGAAGAGCAGCGCGTCGTTTATGTGCGTTCGTGCGCGGATCATTTGTGCAACACGTCTCTGAGAAAGCGGACACACACACACACACACACACACACCGTCCACGTCTCGTCCTCGTGTTTCCACTGCAGCTGAGAGCGGAAAGAGGAGAGGCGGACCGCCGCCGCCGCGCGGGGGAACCAGGACACGCTGCTGGAGTTGATGACGGGACGCGGCGGAGGATCCAGCTTTACTGCAGACACACAGTCTGGTTAGAGTGTGTGTGTGTGTGTGTGTGTGTGTGTGTGTGTGTGTGTGTGTGTGTGTGTGTGTGTGTGTACTCACTGTGACAAGCTGGTTTGTACGTTTTGAAAGTGTGTTTCCCGGAGTTACAGATCAGATTGAGGGAGAGAACGTGCATGGAGAGAAACTGAGAGAGAAAGAAACAACTCATCAGACGATGCAAATATATCTCTCCTGACCACCAGGGGGCGACTCCTCTGGTTGTATAGAAGTCTGTGCTTCATGTGTTAAAGCTGCATTCTCTCTCCTGACCACCAGGGGGCGACTCCTCTGGTTGTATAGAAGTCTATGCTTCATGTGTTAAAGCTGCATTCTCTCTCCTGACCACCAGGGGGCGACTCCTCTGGTTGTATAGAAGTCTATGCTTCATGTGTTAAAGCTGCATGCTCTCTCCTGACCACCAGGGGGCGACTCCTCTGGTTGTATAG
>NW_027176205.1:556419-563919 GCF_023055335.1 Clinocottus analis | reverse complement strand
AGCCGCTCCCCGGATGTTGATGACCGCGCGTTTCCGCTCTGGGCTCGAGCTTCTTCTTCCTCTCCGCGTGGCTCGTGCTCTCTTCTCCGAACCTCCGTCTCGTCGAACCAGGATGTCAGTGTCGCTGCTCAGAAGAGGACTGGAGCTGCTCAGCGATGACGTCACAGGTCAGCTGCAGAGTCACGTGACCGCACGTTTAGAGCCGTAGTAGTTCCAGTGAAGCGCTTTCCTCAAAGCTTCAGAGTCACGTGACCGCAGGTTTCGGGTCACTGTAGCTTTAACTAGTAGTAGTAGCAGAGTAGTAGTAGTAGTTGTTGTTGCTGTAGCGTAGTAGTAGTAGCTATAGTTGTAGTAGAAGTAGTATAATAGTAGTAATTTAATAGTACTAACAATAGTAGTAGTAGCAGAAGAGTAGTAGTAGTAGTAGTTGTTGCTGTAGCAGTAGTAGTATCTGTAGTTGTAGTAGTAGTCTAGTACTACTAATAATAGCAGTAGTAGTAGTAGTAGTAGTAGTAGTAGTAGTAACAGCGTGTGTGAGGACTTCTCTCTCATGAACCTTCATGTTCCTCCACATCCCAGACGTCAGCACCGGGAAGCAGCAGAAGAAGAAGGCGACCCCCGGCTCGGCCTCGGTGATGGAGCTGGTGAGCAGCAGGCGGCAGGGCGTGGCCCGGCAGGTGAAGCGGCTGCAGGGCCGCCTGGGGCCCGGCAGGAGCAAGGCCACCGTCAAGGACAAGAGGGTGAAGTCTGCAGTGGGTCAGTGGAGAACAAGCACAAACGAGCTCGCTGCGTCCTTCTGGTGGTAACACACCTGTTCCGCGCTCTAATACCTCCTCCTTCTTCTTCTTTGGTGTTTTATTTTGGCAGAGGAGTTCAGGAAGAACCAGAAGAAGAGCCAGATGAGCGACAACCTCAAGTACTTCCTGGGAGACGACCGCAAAACGCCCGATACTGACACTCTGAAGGTCACTGTGCTGAGAGCTTGTTTCTCATGCTTGTTTTCTTCATGTTGTTTACACGTTGTTACATGTTGTTTACACATTGTTTACATGTTGTTTCTGCCTCCCGTAGATTCAGAGCCACCACCCGGGGAGACAGTCCAGGAATCGGCCGGAGCGACCGGCCAAGAAGGCCAAGGAGACGACGTCTGTGTTCACAGAGAAAGAGTTCCAGCAGTTCCAGAAGGAATACTTCGGCCGGACCGTCGAGGAGAAGAAATGAAGCGCGCCTTCTTCATCTTCTTCTTCATCCTTCTTCATCCTCCTTCTTCTTCATCCTTCTTGCCGTCGTTCATTTCAGTTTCAAGAATCACAAGATGACTTTGTTGTTTTTATTCAGGATGTAACATTAATAAATCCACGTGCACAAAAAGAATGATGTGTTTGTGTGAGCTTAGTTCAGAAAGTGACCATCTGCTCTGGTTGTATAGAAGTCTATGCTTCATGTGTTAAAGCTGCATTCTCTCTCCTGACCAACGGGGGCGAATCCTCTGGTTGTATAGAAGTATATGCTTCATGATGTTCATTCAGTAAATTATGCTCATTTAGAGTCAAACTGACCATAAAGCAGGGGACGGTTTGGGGGCGGGGCTACCAGGTGATTGACAGGCCGACACCAGAGACGTAAATACGACGTCTCTACTTATTTATCTACTGTATGACTTCCTGGTGATGCAGCATCTATTCATGCATATAACATTTAGTTGTATGTTTCTCTATTATATATATTTTTTATTCCGACACATAACAGCAGAAATGCATTTCAATTGAAACTTCCATTGTTTTATATCCTTTTTTTTTTTTTTACACATACAAGTATACAACATATCCCTTACACCGACCCACTCCTCCCTTTTTTGTTTCTCATGCTAAATAATAATCTATATCCATAAATGTATGGACGTCACCACCAGGGGGCAGGCCAGTTCTCTGCCTGGGAACCAGACGGGTTCATCCGGTTTCACCAGCAGCTGCAGAAGCCTCTCAGGAGCCAGAGATACATTCATAACTAATACAGATATAGTTAGAGGACAACTGCAAACAGCTGAAAGGAAAAATAAGTCTTCTCAGCGTAACTTTATTGTCCACAAACACGATTAGTTCATCGCCTAAATATTTTGTGTGTTAGATGCAGAAAAAAACACATAAAACCAAGCTAGTTTTGACTATTTTTATTTCCAAATGATTATTGTTTTAATGGTTTAATTTGTATTTCTAAATAATGGCACCGGAAATTTTACATGTTCTGATGTAAAATAAATACCTAATTATAAAATATGTAGTTTATCTAATTAAAATGTACACATTGTGTGATGTTTGGCATTTTTAAAAAACTCACAAAACTGTTTTCCTTTCTCAATGTTTACATTTAGCATCTGACCTACTTCTGGCTCCGTATGGATCTATTTTGTAAGCTGTGTACGGACATCACGCATCCAACCAATCACAAACCACATTCAAGCGGAGTGATCGCAGCGTCGTGTGTCTGTGTGTATGTTAACTGTCCGTTAATGCGAATTATGCTGATGAATTATTTATTAGTCCTCTCGTGAGACTGATACTGACACGTAAAACGCCCCCTCCGCGGAGTGGCACCGCGGAAGCGTACAGTCGGCGGTGCTCCGGCTCTATATATGCGGTGTGACCCCAGACGGCCGTTCTTCGTCGCCACGTCTCTTTACGTCAAACACCGGAAGCTCAGTGACGCTCTCTCGCGCCGACATGGCCGTTTAAAGGCGCGCAGCGGCTCCCCTCGCAGCGGCAACAACCCGGCAGTGCGAAGGCTAAGTGCACTGGCAGTTTCTGGCAAAATGGCGTAAGTCTTTATTTTATTTTTTTATTTATTTAGTGTGTTACTCGACTTTCACCTCCGGGAGAGCCTCCTGGCCTCCGGTCCGTTTAACCGTGACCCTGACGCGGGTCCGTTGTGAGTGACCGGGCCGGTAGACCTGATTCTGACGTCCCGCAGGTGTTTTGTGCGTGTGAGTGTGTGCGCGTGCGTGTGTGTATCCAACACTTTGACAACGTGGCGCGACCAAAATGGCGCGCGCATTGTCCGTCCACACCTCCTTTTCTCCCGGCCGTTAAAACCAGCGGGGTTACCCGCCCACACGCCGCGGGTGACGCGCTGAGGAAGGAGCGGAGGGGGGCGGAGTCAGCCAGCTGCCAGAAGCGTATGACCAAATTAGGAAACGTTATCTCCCCCCATACACACACGGTGGTGGGCGGGGCCTGTCGCCATGACACCGCTCTGTCAATGCAGTGGAACGGATTGGCCTAAAATTAGCCCCACCAAACCCACGTGTTCGTGACGTCACCAGCCTTATAAGGATTAGAAAGTGGAGAGGTTGAATTATTACGGAAGTGCAGATGTCAGTAAACTAATAATAAACGGTAATATTTAAAATTCAACACGTATATTAAAATTTATTTAAAAAATGTATTGATGAGAAACGCAAAAGTAGAAAAACCTTAAATTGACATTAAATAAATAAATGAAGAAATATTAAATTAAAGCCTCTGATTTAATACATGATTGTCTTTTTTTGTAAAAAAAAAAAAGTATATATTGTATACAATAAATGTATGTTTATATATTGTATACAATAAAAGTATATAAAATATATTGTTGATACATATTATATATGTGTGTGTATATATTAACAGATTTTTATATTACAGATTTTTATTATAATGAATATATGTATATATAGTATTAGAATAAATCTATTTATATATAGTATATAATAATATATACATAATTTGATTGACAAAATATAATGCATGAAAAATGTACATTTTCATTAATATTTCCCAGTAGCCGTTTGTTTCCAACCCCCATGTGAGCAGAGTTTCATGTACAGAAGATTTAAATGCATTTCTCATGGCTAACGGTTCTTTGGTGGCCGGTGTTGCTCCTCTTCGTCACCACGTCTGCTCCTCTTCCTCAGGTCTCTCTCGGCAAACACCCACAGCTTTGCTGCCGTCGCCAGCGGAACCGAACCCCTAGACCCGCTGCTGTCACCGGGCTCGCCTCCGCTCTCACTCGCCCGCTCACGGCTGCCGGCGCCCTGCGGCCATGACCCGGCCGGCCCTGGAGGACGTGGAGGCCCTGTTCTTAGGTCGGTCCAAGCCGTCCGCTGTTGACGCCTCTGAGTTTAAGGCCGACGTCATTTAAAGCACAGACTCTGTGTTTTGAGCATTAAATCTGACGGCGAGTGTCTTTTCGCCCACAGGGCCCTCGTTCCTGATGGCTGACCCGATGGGGCCCCTTCTGGACCAAGATGAAGAAGAAGCTCTTTCTCCCTCCTCCTCTCTAGAGGGCGAGGCACCCGCTTCGCCCGCCCTCTCCCTCTCTCTCTCCTCCCCCCCTCCATCCCCAACTCCCCCCGTCCACCCCTCCTTGTTCCTGGGAACCAAAGCCGGCACGGACCCCCTGGCCCTCCCCTGGCTGGGAGGAGACCTGCTCACCGCCCACATGGGAGCAGACGACGACGCCGGTGAGACTTTAGCTTTTCAAACTCTTTACGAGGGTTCTCACGCTCACAGTGTGTGTGTGAGCCCCGCTAACGCTGTTGGGTTCTAATGTGAATGAAACGCTTCTGTCGGCAGACGATGCGTTCGCGGGCATGGACTGGATGTCGGAGAAGATCGACCTGAGCGAGTTCGACCTGGACTCCCTCATCGGCTCCCCCGACCGGGGCCCCGGCTCCCCCGAGGACCTCCTGGCCTCCCTGGACTCCTGCATGGATCTGGGCGTGGACTCCGCCGCCTCGCCGGAGGAGGTCGAGGTCCCGCATCCCGACCTCCAGCAGGCGGCCTCGGGGTCTGAGCCCCCCTCTCCGGCCTTCGCCCTGGAGCTGGGCAGTGAGGTGGACGTCCTGGACGCGGTGGAGAAGATGCCGCCGTCCCTCTCGGTCGTCGCCGTTGTGGATCACGTCGGGGTCGCCAACGCCGACTCCAGCCCCGACTGCGACAGCGACTCCGGCATCGAGTCCGTCGTCGACTCGCCCGCTCGGCTCCCGTCTCCAGCGGCCGGTTCCTCCAGGACCAAACCCTACTCCAGACCGGATCCCTCTTCCTCCTCCTCCTCTTCCTCCCCGCGGGTCAAATCGGCGTCCGGCGCTCCCAAAGCGGAGAAGAAGACAAAGAAGATGGAGCAGAACAAGACGGCGGCCACGCGCTACCGGCAGAAGAAGCGCGTGGAGCAGGACCAGCTGCACGAGGAGTGCGACGCGCTGCAGGAGAGGAACCGGGAGCTGGCGGAGAAGGCCGAGTCCATCAGCCGCGAGATCCAGTACCTCACGGACCTGATGGAGGAGGTCCGCAAGCGCCGCGCCAGGTCCAAGCAGAATGTGAAGGTGGAGTAGGAGTCTGAAGGCGGGATGCCGAGAGAAGAAGCCTCTGGAAAGTGGATGATTGTCTGCGGGGCGTCAGACCCCACAGCGCCCCCTGGAGTGTTTGTGTACCGACCCGTCGCTCCCAACATGTGGTCCCAGTTAAGTGAAGACCGGCCCCCCCGCCCCCTCGCTGCCCCTCCGCCCCCGCTACCTTCCTCTTCTTCACAGCTTCTGTCCAGAAAGAGGCCTCCGCATATTCATGAATTCTCAATATTACTACACTTTTGTCAACATGGCGTTTGTTTGTGTGTACATAGTTTTCTGCTGCTTCCGCTTGCCGGTTGTTTTTATTTAAAGCCGAGTAAACAAACTGGCCATTGCAGATGTTTTCTGGCTTGTGAAAAAATAATGCTTTGTTCCTCTTTTTCTAATAAATAAATAAATATCTATCAGGACTCGAGTGATGTTTTTACTCAGGATTCTTCTGAGTTCTATTGTCATTCATCTGAGTCATTTAAGGTTTACTGTATGCTTTGAATCCTCATTGTTAGTTTAAATACTACATTTGATCACTTTGTACTGTTTACACACATTTAACTCAATTTTTGCTCATGAACGTTTGGTTTGTTGTGGTCCACTGGTCAGAACGTTTACTGCTTTAAAACCAAACGAAGCTTCTAGCGAAGGATGAAGTTCTAACCTGTAAACCAGGAACACCCTGAAGATGAATGATTAACATGCTCACATGAATATGGAAGAATCGTTTGAAACTCCAAACGATTCTTCTTTTAAGTGTTAATACTCAAATGTTCCTTTTTCCCAATGTGTCAGCGCTCGTTTATAAACTTAAACACACAACATGAATGTATCAGGAGGGAACAACATGAACTGGTTCCACTGGTTCATGCATGAGTCAGCAGATAACGCGTCAGGAAGAGCTTAAGACTTCCCCCAGACCGGTTCTAACTGGTCCTAACTGGTCTTAGCCGGTCCTAACTGGTCCTCTCAACTGAAGGAAGTCGGCTGTCGGCTGCATCCCAACATGAAGTGAGACACCTGACATGTTTCAGGGAGGAGAAACCAGACGGGTGGAGGATGGAAACAGAACCAACGTGTCAACCTCATGTTTTAATGTTCTTCCTGTTTACATCACAGTAGAATGTTTACCTTTCAAAATAAGAGCTTCTGACCGGTCGTCAGCAGTGCGATCTGCTTGTCAGCGCGACCAGACACAAACCGGCTGAAACAGGCCGAGCCGGGAGGCCGAGCCGGGAGGCCGAGCCGGGAGGCCGAGCCGGGAGGCCGAGCCGGGAGGCCGAGCCGGGAGGCCGAGCCGGGAGGCCGAGCCGGGAGGCCGAGCCGGGAGGCCGACTCCTCCGCCTGTTTGACGTCTTGTTAGCGTGTAACATCACCTGGCGTCGCCTCCAGAAGAATTCAGTTCCACAACTTCTCTCGTTCTCGTCATTTATTTCCTGGATCACAGGTGAAGTAACGAGCGCCGCAGTCGCAGAAGCAGGAAGTCGTCCAGTCAACGCAGGTTGAGCGTCTAAAACACCACACCGAACAGCTGGAAGTTCAGCTCCTTAACACACAGTGTTATGTCATCAACATGTCAAAGCAAAGTAACATTTAATTGTCTCTAAACTGTCACGAGGAGAATCTTGTGTTCTCATCTCTTCTCACAGGAAGAGACGAGCAGCGTCCAGTCTGCTTCTCTACTGTCAACATACTGATAAACAGGTGTGTGTGTGTGTGTGTGATTAAAGTTCCCCTGAGATATACATATACAGACATACATACACATATATATATATATATATATATATATATATATATATATATATATATATATATATATATATATATATATATATATATATATATATACATACATACATACATACATACAGAGAGAGAGAGAGAGAGAGAGAGAGAGAGAGAGAGAGAGAGAGAGAGAGAGAGAGAGAGAGAGAGAGAGAGAGAGAGTCTGGCTGCAGAGGATCTGTGAGCAGCTGAGCTCAAGCTGCAGATTAGCAGCAAAGATTTACTGGCAGAGACGTCATGTTTGTTCAGAGGCCACATGCAAACATATGCAAAGTGTGTGTGTGTGTGTGTGTGTGTGTGTGTGTGTGTGTGTGTGTGTGTGTGTGTGTGTGTGTCGT
>NW_027176205.1:533919-553919 GCF_023055335.1 Clinocottus analis | reverse complement strand
CCCAAAGTAAATGATCTCAATCTTTGCACTACACTAACAGGAGGTTATGTGAGGTCACTGAGGTAAGATGACATCACATTGCTCTGTTGTCAACGCTATTTTAAATTTAGCAGCACTTCTGTTTGTTGGTGTCGTGGAGTCTCTTTTGTTGAACAACATGGAGGCTGCTGTTGCCATGCAGCCCCACTTCCTGCTGCATGTACTGTTAGCTCACTGCATTTTTTTTTTTTTTTTTAGAGCCAATTTTTTTTGAGAGCATATTTTAGTTTTGAAAGTATTCTTTTTTTTTTCGAGGGTTTTTATTTTTATTTATTTATTTTATTTTTATTTTTTCCCTTCATCTTCTGAGAGCAATGTTTTTTTTTTTAGGGCAATTATATTCTTTTTCAGGGTAATTTTTTTTTTTAGGGCAAATTTTAGTTTTGAAAGCATTTTTTTTTTCAAGGGCTTTTTTTTCTGAGATCAAATATTTATTTTTTTTTAGGGGCAATTTTTTTTGGGATACCAATTTTTTTTTTGTTGTAGAGGGCAATTTGTTTTGAGAGCATATTTTCATTTTTGAGAGCATTCTTTATTTGGAGCGTTTTTTTTTTCGGGGGCATTTTTTTTTTTGGAGAGCAAAGATTTGGAGATAATTTACTTACAAACTAGAAATTTGTTCTGGTAAAAAAGACACAAATCTACCTCCATAGTAAAACACCACGACACAACCGTTTGTGACACACACTTTTTGTAACACTAATAATTGTACATTTACAACATTACACCGCCGAACTCCATGCTGGGTTCAGCTCACCCACGATCACAACAAGACGAGACTTAGGACCCAGGGAGGGAACGTGTAGGGTTTAAAGTCGTGGAAATGTATTTTGAAGTCGTGGAAATGTATTTTGAAGTCGTGGAAATGTATTTTGAAGTCGTGGAAATGTATTTTGAAGTCGTGGAAATGTATTTTGAAGTCGTGGAAATGTATTTTGAAGTCGTGGAAATGTATTTTGAAGTCGTGGAAATGTATTTTGAAGTCGTGGAAATGTATTTTGAAGTCGTGGAAATGTATTTTGAAGTCGTGGAAGGCCGCTGGTCAGACGTGTATGAACGCTGTCATTGTGTTCAGATCCGCGTCCTCCCTCTGCACGGCCTGGATGCAGAGTGGCGCCCCCACCTGGCGGGTGAAGAGGAGCACAATGCCCTGGATCCGGGCTACTGCACCTCCAGGACCGCCCCGCGCTGGAGCGACGCCCGCCTCACCGAGGTCCAGACCCGGATCCGGGCGGCGCTGCCGCTGCCCGGCGCACCGCCCGACCTCACCTTCCTCGGGGCCGACCCGGCCGACCCGGGCCTGTTCCCGCGCATCGTCCGCGGGGAGGAGCGCCAGCAGTGGCGGGTGTGGGAGGACGAGGCCCACGTGGCCTTCCTCACCCCGTTCCCCAACTCGCCCGGCTTCACCGTGCTCGTCCCGCGCCGGCCTCTGACCTCGGACGTGTTCCGGCTGCGGCGGGACGACTATGAGGCGCTGGTGCTGGCGGCCCGCAGGGCGGCGGCGCTCCTGGAGGAGGGCCTGGGCTCCTGGGGGACGGGCCTGATCTTCGAGGGCTTCGAGATCGACTACGCTCACGCCAAGCTCATCCCCCTGTTCCCGCCCGCCGCCGCCCCGGAGCCGCCGGCGCCGCCCCGCTTCCACCCCACGTACCCCGGATACGTGACCTCAGAGGACGGGCCCGAAGCCAGCGAGGAGAGCCTGGAGGCGCTGCACCGCCAAGTGACTCAGAGTTAATGCGCTCAGAGGTCACATGACCACATGTGGCTCACGTCTGAGAAACGAAGGGATGATTTCATAAAGAGACGTCTGGAGCTGAGATGATTTAGTGCCTCTGGACTCTGAATAAGTTGAGATGTTTAAACTCAGTGAGAGCCGACGCTCAGAAGGTCAGAAACGAGTGATTCTTCAGATTCATACATTCATTTAGGAATGTAACTTAAAGCCAATAATGTCTACAAATAGTTTGTTTATTTGACATATTAAGTGTTGTTTTATTAATTGATCAGAATGGTAAAACATATTGGTAAAACTGTTGTATTTTTTTTTAAATAAAGTTTTCAGTCACATGGTTCACGTGCTGAGTGAAAAATACATTTTTATGTTGAAAAATGTATTTATGTGTAGTTGTGTTAATGCTGGATTGTTACTATTAGTCTCATGTTTAATATTAACACATTGTGTGGTTGATCTGACACACACGCACATGCACACACACACTAACTCTAACACTTTCACTGTAAAAAAAATAAAGACATAAATTCATGTAGGTGTTTAATTTAATGTTTGATTGTCATAATTCAGGATAAATCTGTAAAATAAAAGTTTCAAAACCTTTAATGAACATTAAAAGTTTGCATCTTTAATCTTGATGTTGTAGTTTGGTCCTTTAACCCTTCGTGAGCGTTTCTTAGCGTTTCACACGTTGACGTCGAGCTCCTTCACGCCCGCGCGGCGCCCGCAGCATCCGGCGCCCGCGCCGCCGGCCTTCGTCTTGGTGATGAAGAGGAGCGGCTCCACGCTGCAGCTCAGGTCCATGATGGAGAACACGCTGACGCTGATCTGGCAGCGGAACGCCACGAACGAGTAGTAGGACGCGAAGGGCATGAGCGCCACGGGCGGCAGGTAGTTGGCCACCACGATGGCGAGCACCACCAGCACGGTGCGCAGCGCCCGCCTCTTCACCGGGTGCAGCGCCTCCTTCCCCGCCACCGAGCGCCGCAGCGCCCACACCACCGCCGCGTTGCAGAACACCATGACGGCCAGGGCGAACAGGATCACGCCGCCGAACACCTCGTTGACGCTCATGACTCCCAGGATGCACTTGGTGAGGCCGTACGCCAGGACGAGGCCCCACACCGCCACGGACACGCCCACGCGGATCCGGTTGTCCCGGATACCGGTGAAGAGCAGCGGGTGGACCACGGCCACGTAGCGGTCCAGGCAGATGCACACCTGGGGGGGGACAGTTTCCTTTTTACAGTATTTTTACTGCTTTCAGTAATTACAAATTCATGTAGGTCCTAAAAATTCAGGATGAATCTGTAAAAGTTTCACTGTAAAACTTTAAGTGACATCACTTTATTGAAGGTGTTTGATAATAGCAAGTGATTAAGTAATAATTCAGGATAAAACTGTAAAATAAAAGTTTCACTGCAAAAGCTTTCATGAAAAGTCCCGTTAATGTTTTTCATCATTTATGTGAAATCAGATCTTTTAGCTGCTGCAACTCGTTGACCCTCAAAGTGTTTTTTACAGTGTAGACCAGAAGCCCCGCATGTGACATGGTGATGTCTGTGACATGGTGATGTCTGTGACATGGTGATGTCTGTGACGTGGTGATGTCTGTGACATGGTGATGTCTGTGACATGGTGATGTCTGTGACATGGTGATGTCTGTGACGTGGTGAAGTTTGTGACGTGGTGATGTCTGTGACGTGGTGATGTTTGTGACGTGGTGATGTTTGTGACATGGTGATGTCTGTGACATGGTGATGTCTGTGACATGGTGATGTTTGTGACATGGTGATGTCTGTGACGTGGTGATGTCTGTGACGTGGTGAAGTTTGTGACGTGGTGATGTCTGTGACGTGGTGATGTTTGTGACGTGGTGATGTTTGTGACATGGTGATGTCTGTGACGTGGTGATGTCTGTGACGTGGTGATGTTTGTGACGTGGTGATGTCTGTGACATGGTGATGTCTGTGACGTGGTGATGTCTGTGACGTGGTGATGTCTGTGACGTGGTGATGTCTGTGACGTGGTGAAGTTTGTGACGTGGTGATGTCTGTGACGTGGTGATGTTTGTGACGTGGTGATGTCTGTGACGTGGTGATGTTTGTGACGTGGTGATGTCTGTGACGTGGTGATGTTTGTGACGTGGTGATGTTTGTGACATGGTGATGTCTGTGACGTGGTGATGTCTGTGACGTGGTGATGTCTGTGACGTGGTGATGTTTGTGACGTGGTGATGTCTGTGACGTGGTGATGTCTGTGGCGTGGTGATGTTTGTGACGTGGTGATGTCTGTGACGTGGTGATGTCTGTGACATGGTGATGTTTGTGACGTGGTGATGTTTGTGACATGGTGATGTCTGTGACGTGGTGATGTCTGTGACATGGTGATGTCTGTGACGTGGTGATGTTTGTGACGTGGTGATGTCTGTGACGTGGTGATGTCTGTGACGTGGTGATGTCTGTGACATGGTGATGTTTGTGGCGTGGTGATGTTTGTGACGTGGTGATGTCTGTGACATGGTGATGTCTGTGACGTGGTGATGTCTGTGACATGGTGATGTCTGTGACGTGGTGATGTTTGTGACATGGTGATGTCTGTGACGTGGTGATGTCTGTGACATGGTGACTCACCAGGAACAGCGGCGCGAGGTCCTTGACCCCGTAGGCGAACCTCTGGAGGAACCAGAGGCGCGGGTCGTCCAGCAGCAGCCGGTTGGCCATGTCCACCGGCGTCATGAGGCAGAAGTACACGTCCAGCAGGGCCAGGTTGAAGAAGAAGATGTCCGAGGTGGACGCGTCGGTCTTCCCGGCGGCGATGCGCCACACCACTAGCGCGTTGCAGGGCGCGCCCACGGCCAGGTTGAACACCTTGACCCCGAAGTAGAAGACGAAGGCCCAGGGGGACGCGGCGCACACGGGGAACTGGTACCAGGGCGGCGGGCCGGGGGGGAGGGTGGCGTTGAACATGCTGGAGGAAGGAGCGCTGATGGGAAGGAGAAGTTAGTTCAGATCACCTGTTCCATCTTTAAACCTGTTGACCGCCAGTGAGGGGACGAGAGCGCTACAGGTCATGTGACCTCCATGTGGACGCACACCGCTGTCCATCTAACCAATCTGCAACTCTTTGCCTTTAAATTAAAAATAAATCAATTATGATCAAGATCAAGAACGGCTCCTCGATCGCTCCTCGAGTTTTTTAAATTGTATCTTCGGTGCCTTCCCATCATGCAACAGAGTAATACTGCCCCTCTTTAGAAAGATGAAGACCTAAAGCATCTAACAATAATCACCATAAACACAAGCATTGACATGTTTTCAAGCATTTCCAGTCCAGAAATCGTGTTTTTCGGCTCAGAATCGAGCTGCTTGGACCTGAATCTTGGGGGCGGGGCCTATTCTCGGACAAAAAAAGGAAAAAACATTTTCTTTAAACGTTTCCATAATTATCTCCTCAACCACGTGGTCGTTTCCCTTCATTTGAATTCCTGAATGACCGTACCGCTGGTGGGAAGATAACTATGGTTTAAAAACATGAATAATAAAGTGACTTAAGGTGAAGTACTTACGGAAACTCCAGAAGTTTGCAGCGGCGCTGGTACCGTTTCACCACAAGGTGAAAAGTGATAATACAGGAAGTATCTCTTCTATCTTCCACCGACACACACGTGGTGGCCCTGCGGCTGCTGCGAGTCCTTCTCTTCTGTCGGCTCAGCGGCTCCTCAGAGCTGCTCGTGTCCCGGCTGAGCCGGCGGCTTAAGAACCGAACTGACGGGACGCCGGCTCTCTGTCTGCTGGACGCGGGGTCCAAACCCGCGCTGTGATTGGACCGCAGAGCAGCACACAGTCTGCTGCGATTGGAGGGTCGGGATGCGACGGCCCAGAGGGGAGGTCATGCCGCGGGGCCTCGTCTCCTCGTCTCCTCGTCTCCTCGTCTCCTCGGCTCCTCGTCTCCTTCTCTGGCTTTGGGTTTCACGTGTGAAGGAGACTCTGTCTTTGCCTTCAGGGCTCCCAGAGTTCATAGCGGCCTGCAGCGATGGTGTGAGTGAACATGAAGACGTTCTGCATTGTTCTGTGTCGTTCTGCATTGTTCCGTATTGTTCTCCTCTCAGCATAAAGGATCCGTTCCTCGGGGGCGTGTCTCCAGCAGCAGAACCTTCATCTGTGATGCAACGCAGCTCTTCAGTCAACAGCTGATGCAACAGAAGCTGAAGAGAAATGAAACGCAAGAAGTTACAGCAGGAGAACAACAACATCTCAAGGTCACCACACACACACACACACACACACACACACACACCATCACACACACACACACACACACACACACACACACACACCACTCACACACACACACACACACACACACACCACTCACACACACACACACACACACACACACCATCACACACACACACACACCATCACACACACACACACACACACACACACACACCATCACACACACACACACACACACACACACACACCATCACACACACACACACACCATCACACACACCATCACACACACACACACACACCATCACACACACACACACACACACACACCACTCACACACACACACACACCATCACACACACACACACACACACACACCATCACACACACACACACACACACACACACACACACACACACCACTCACACACACACACACACCATCACACACACACACACACACACACACCATCACACACACACACACACACACACACACACACACACCACTCACACACACCATCACACACACACACACACACACACACACACACACACACACACACACACACACACACACACACCATCACACACACACACACACACACACACACACACACCACTAAACACTCAGCCTCAAAGCGTCGTGATGAACGTCTGAAGGAGTTACGCAACACTGGAGGACAAAGTCACAGAGAAACACGACAAATATTATGAATAAAGTTTATAATAAAGATTAAAAATAAAGTTTATAAATAAAGTTTATAAGTAAATGTTTTCCTAAACTTAAGTCATAACTAGACGACACACTTTGTCAGGATTACTAGTATTACTGATATTACTAATATTCCCATGAAGTCAACTGGTTACTGGTGACTAACCGCATTGCCACACACATTAACAGGCAGTAAGGTTCACTTCCCTCAGCTGCAGCCTGAGCTCCAGTGAGTGGAGCTGCTGAGCTGTCGGGATAAGAACCTCATGGTTTCACATTTATTAAATACACCACTGAACTGCATGCTGGGTCCTGCCAGACACAGCGGAGAGGACATGAATGAGTTCAGGCTGCTGGTCCTCCGCAATGTTTTCTGCTCATCATGCGGCCCCCTGGGAAAGAAATTGCCCACCCCTGAACTAGTCACTAGTAAACAGTAACTAGTGAGTAGTAACTAGTCACTAGTAAATAGTAACTAGTGAGTAGGAAATAGTCACTAGTAAATAGTAACTAATGATTGGCGACTAGTAAACAGTAACTAGTCACTAGTAAACAGTAACTAGTGAGTAGGAAATAGTCACTAGTAAACAGTCACTAATGATGGGTGAATAGTAAATAGTAACTTGTGATTAGTAACTAGTCACTAGTAAACAGTAACTAGTGATGAGTGACTAGCCACTAGTAAACAACAACTAGTCACTAGTAAACAGTAACGAATGATTATTGATTAGTCACTAGTAAACAGAAACTCGTGATTAGTAACTAGTCATCAGTAACTAGTGGTTAGTAAATAGTAACTATTGATTAGTAACTAGTCACCAGTAAACTGTAACTAGTCACCAGTAAACAGTAACTAGTGATTCAGACATTATGATATCTTCTGTATTAAAACATTTCCTGACATCAAGGTTTGTAAAAAGACTTTAAGGTAAATGAAACAATGTGTTTTCATCATATTTATTGAATCAGAGAACAGGAAGTTATTGATGAAGCGATTGATTATAGGAGTGAACTTGCGTCCTTCACCAGATATTAAAGCACATCGTACCGAGTCATCACATTTGACTTCATTTGCATAAAAAATATTTTTTTCAGACCGAAAAAGTGCTTAAAAATCATAAAGACTGAAAGATCATAATATTGTGCGTACCCAACTCATCTTGTTAAACACTAGAAATTAATTTACCTTGCAAATATATAAAAAAAATAGAATCTAATAAATAATTCCTGATGTTTGTTTCCTGCATTTAAAAGCTGATCCGAGCTGAATATTTCTGAATATTTGTCCTCTGAATATTTCATGATATTTATTATATTAAAAACTCTTTGAGGAAGCAGAAGCTTCACGTTGTACATAATAAACTTTTAGTAAACTCATCATCAGCTCTCCTCTGAACCAGCTAGAGGTCACTGAAGGTCAGTGAAGGTCACTGAAGGTCAGTGAAGGTCAGTGAAGGTCAGTGAAGGTCAGTGAAGGTCAGTGAAGGTCATTCAGAATGAAACTCACTGGAAGAAAGACGACGTCAGCTGATGAAGACTTCCTTAAAGCATCTTCATCTTCATTCTGTACATTTACTAATAAAAACCTCTTATGATTTATGGCACTTTAACACTAAAGGATGTGTGTACTCTGTGTGTACATGTATATTTATATGTTTACATATAAATATACATGTACATTTATATGTATGCATGTAAATATACATGTATATTTATATGTATACATATATATTTATTTATATGTACACATAAATAAATATACATATATATATATTTATTTATATGTATACATATAAATATATATATATATATATATCTATACATGTATATTTATATGTATACATATATATTTATTTATTTATATGTACACATATAAATAAATATACATATATATATATATATTTATTTATATGTATACATATAAATATATATATATCTATACATGTATATTTATATGTATACATATAAATATACATGTATATGTATACATATATATATATATATATATATATATATATATATATATATATATATATATATATATATATATGTATATATATGTCTATACATGTATATATATATATATATATATATATATGTCTATACATGTATATTTATATGTATACATATAAATATACATGTATATTTATATGTATACATATATATATATATATATATTTATTTATATGTATACATATAAATATATAAATATATATATATATATATATATATATATATATATATATATATATATATATGTCTATACATGTATATTGATATGTATACATATCAATATACATGTATATTGATATGTATACATATCAATATACATGTATAGATTGTATAGACACATGTTCATATGTCGGTCCAAAGGCACTCTTTTGGAAAAAAGGAGGGAGAGGAGGAAGAGGAAGGCCCTGAACGCACCTCAGACCACCACATTTAATTAATCTTTCTTTCTTTCTTTCTTTCCTTCTTCTTCTTTTTCTCCTTCATCATCTTCTCCTTCATCATCATCTTCTCCTTCATCATCATGTTCTCCATCATCTTCTCCTTCATCATCTTCTCCTTCTTCATCTTCTTTATCTCCATCTTCATCATGGCGCCTCTGTGAGTCATGGCGTGGTGAGCATCTCTCCGTGCACACGGAAGCGGTAGAGACACGTGTACTCCACGTGACCCCAGTTACTGAGCACACGCAGCTCCACACAGCGCTGAACCTCATGGCTGCGGTTCTGCAGCAGGAGAACACAGAACGTGCGTTAGAACCATTAGAACTCTGCAGGTCTATCAACAGCTCGTACTCACAGGAAGCCTGAAGGTCTGCGTGGGTTCTCCTTCCTCGTCGTACCTGAAGGAACCCAGCAGGGTTCCCTCCTCTACGTCGTCCTTCATGCCCTGCAGGAGGAGGAAGAGGAGGAGGAAGAATATTCTTACAAACAAGATGAAGTATTCGGTCTGACACACAGAGATACTGATGGTCCAAGGGCTTAAATCAGTGGTTTAGTGAATGGAGTCTGGTGTAGAGATGCTAACTGGAGGGGACTCGAACACACGGCCAACACTCACGTAGACCTCAAAGTCTTTGGGGGCGGAGTCTATGCGGCCGGTGGGCGAGTTGTAGCGCGGCAGGTGGTCCAGCGTCACGTGGGTGGGGAAGACGGGGTGAGACAGGGCGATCACCAGGGTGCCCCGCGCGCCGTGGAACGCCCAGCACTTACCGGGTAACATCACCGGGTAACCCTGGGGGGGGGGGGGGGGGGGGGGAAGAGGTCAGATACCACCAAGTCAAGCATGAAGACATCACACACGCTGCTCCTCTGGGTGAAAGAGGTCAAAGGTCAACTGGTTCTACCTGGATGACGGTTCTCGGGCTCTCGGACGGGAACCAGAGAGGGAACCCGAACAGACTCACACAGGCGGAGCGGAGACGGTACGTCTCTGAACACCTGGTGCTGATCACACTGGCACCTGCACACACACACACACTCGTTAAATATTAAATGTTAATATTAAATGTAAAATATTAATATGAAATATTAAATGTTACATGTAAAATATTAAATGTTACATGTTAAATATTTAATATTGGGGGCGTTTCCAACCTTGACTCTCCAGAGCAAAGTCGGCCATCTTGTCAGCTGCCGGCCGTCCACAGTCGGAGCTTGTTCCTCCATCAGATAGTTTGAGAGACTGCTGCTGCTGACACACACACACACACACACACACGTCACACACACACACACACACACACACACACACAAACGCTGTCACGTGTCGTGTGTCTACGAGGCTCCTCCCACCTCGAGGCGCTCCGTGAGCCACGCCTCCAGCGCCTGCTGGAGCTCTGGGGTCAGCTGCTTCTGGACGGGGGGGTCGCAGGCCTCGGGGGCGGGTGGGGGCGGAGTCAGCCGGAGGACCGCCCACTCCTGGGACAGCTGCGAGAGACAGGAAGTCCCGTTACGGCCACGGAAAGTCCAAAAGGACTTTTCACGGCCGTGCCCCGCGTCTGCACCTTTGCGTTCTGGGCCTCCAGATCCTGGATCCTGAGGCCGAGAACGGTCGCGGTGGACCGGTGGTCCTCCATCTGCCCGCCCAGACCGGAGAGCTCTCGCGTCAGATGCAGATGCTCGTCCGAGTTCGCTGCCGCGAGCCGGGCGCTCGCGTCCTGCAGGTCCAGCTGGAGCCGAGCCCTCGCGTCCTGCAAGTCCAGCTGTAGCCGGGCCCTCACGTCCTGCAGGTCCAGCTGGAGCCGCTGCGTCACCTGGGGGAGGAAGAGCAAAAACTTACAGAGCAGATCCTTTCTGTTTTCCTCAGTGAGTGGAAGACCTTTCACTGAAGAGGACGCCCCTCATGTCCTCCTAGATGGCGCTGTGAAACAGAAAGGGATCTTTCTTTTGGCTGGATGGAAACATTTTGGGACGTGAGCTCAGAACCCTGCGTGGACAGGAATCAGCACAAGAACCCTTTCTACTGAGATTACATGCAGCCATGCTGACACAGCTGGACCGAGGAGCTGAAACGCTGTTTCAGATAGAAGTTACAGGACAAAACAAGAGAAAGGAGAGGAGGGGAAAGAAAGACAAGAAAAAAAGAGGAAAGGAGGGATACCAAAAGAAAATAGGAAAGAATAGAAAGATAAGAAAATAAATGTGTATCGTCTTTAGTTCCCATCACCACCACTAGATGTTGTTGTTGTTGTTATTGACTCACCTGAGACAACAGCTGCTGCCGCTTCAGCTCCTGCTCCGCCTGAAACAAACAGAAGACGTTCTAAAGAGGACAATCGGTACTTGCGAGGACTATCTTTACCTGTGAGGACCATCGGTACTAGCGAGGACTATCGGTACTACCGAGGACTATCGGTACTTGCGAGGACCATCGGTACTAGCGAGGACTATCGGTACTACCGAGGACTATCGGTACTACCGAGGACTATCGGAACTTGCGAGGACCATCGGTACTTGCGAGGACAATCGGTACTAGCGAGGACTATCTTTACCTGCGAGGACCATCGGTACTTGCGAGGACCATCGGTACCTGCGAGGACCATCTTTACCTGCGAGGACCATCTTTACCTGCGAGGACCATCTGTACCTGCGAGGACCATCTGTACCTGCGAGGACTATCTTTACTTGCGAGGACCATCTTTACCTGCGAAGACTATCTGTACTTGCGAGGACCATCTTTACCTGCGAGGACTATCTTTACCTGCGAGGACTATCAGTACTTGCGAGGACCATCAGTACCTGCGAGGACCATCGGTACCTGCGAGGACCATCTTTACCTGCGAGGACCATCGGTACCTGTGAGGACCATCTGTACCTGCGAGGACTATCTGTACCTGCGAGGACTATCTTTACTTGCGAGGACCATCTTTACCTGCGAGGACTATCTGTACTTGCGAGGACTATCTGTACTTGCGAGGACCATCTTTACCTGCGAGGACTATCTTTACCTGCGAGGACTATCGGTACTTGCGAGGACCATCGGTACCTGCGAGGACCATGTTTACCTGCGAGGACCATCTGTACCTGCGAGGACTATCTTTACTTGCGAGGACCATCTTTACCTGCGAGGACTATCTTTACTTGCGAGGACCATCTTTATCTGCGAGGACCATCTTTACCTGCGAGGACTATCTTTACCTGCGAGGACTATCTTTACCTGCGAGGACTATCTTTACCTGCGAGGACTATCTTTACCTGCGAGGACTATCGGTACTTGCGAGGACAATCGGTACTTGCGAGGACAATCGGTACTTGAGAGGACAGAAAGGTCATTTCTCATTTTAAATAGCAGAAGTTCTACCAGCACGTGTCGTATCCTCTCGTCCACAGCAGCAGACACGACAGCAGGATCCTGGAGGGACACAAACATTTTGATTAATTATGAGGTTTTGTATTTATATTCATGTTTAGTAACGATTAGATCTGCGATATTAAAGTGTTTTTTAGCAAGATAACTTTATTTAAAAGAAGCAAAACAGAATAAACACATGTAAGACAAAAGAAGGAGTTCCTCGTAGTCTCGTTCTGCAAAATGTAAATAATTGAATAAAGACTCAAGAGGGAAAAACTTTGAGGATCTGAATAAGGTGAAGAAGATCGGCCCTACCACCATGCGATGAGGAGAAAGAGCAGGAGGAAGGAGAGGCGTGGCAGCAGGGAGAACCGGCTGACCCTGGGGTGTTGAGATGGCCGCGCGAGAGATGAGGGAGGTCGAGGTAGGGAGGAACCAAACGCCTGCAGGACCCGAGAGGAACAGAACACAGAGGATGAGTCATTCAGCCCCAGTGAGACTAACCAGCTCCCTGAAGGGGGCAGAGTCACAGCTAACCAGCTTCCTGAGGGGGCGGAGTCACAGCTAACCAGCTTCCTGAGGGCTGGGTGCTGCCAGAAAAGTGTGGCGTGCGGGTTTTCATTAGCACGCGACAACGCTGCTCCTTACAACTGATGTCTTTTGTGCAGAATAACACACACACACACACACACACACAAGCACACACACACAGATGTGCACACACGTTCTCACCCACCCACACACATCACAGAGTGTGAAGAACACACACACACACACAGACCACAGTGAGCTCTGCGAGTACGGAGCGGTCTGAGCGTTGTCCTGTGTGTTTAACTTCAACAGGACGCATCACTTACACAGCGCTGCTACAAGGAGGAGGAGGAGCAGCGCACAGGCCTTCATCACGCGGTCGCCGGCTGCAAGGAACGAGAAGAGAGGATGAGGTGGGGAGCCGGCTGTGAGACCACACAACACCGCCACACAAAACCGTACCTGGATCTGTGTGATGCTTCAGATATTCCTGTAATGCTGCTGCATTCTGGAACATGGAGTCTGCAGCGAACGAGAACCATGAGATTATACACACACATAAATGCACACACGCACACACTTGAATACACGCACACACTAATACACGCACACACTCTCTCACCCATTAGCCTCAGGACGGCCCGGCTGACTGAGACCCAGTATCCAGTACTGGGAGCCCCGGTGCTGCTGCTGGAGCTGCTGCTACTTCCTCCCTCAGAGGACGAGTACCCGGAGCTGTCCGGGCCGCTCGGCCCCGGCTCCTTGTGGCCGGGGCCGGGGGGGAAGCGGGCCGGCGGCAGGCCGCGGGTCAGAGGGTCCCGAGAGGTCAGAGAGGTCAGGGGGGGTCGTGGGGTCGCCCCGTGGGAGACGTAGGGCGCGTAGCGCGGCGACCTCGTGGTCGTCTCGGTCCGGCTCAGCGGAGACGGACTCAGGCCTGGCAGGCGGAGAGGAGGGAGACAAACACACCAGCTGTGAACGAATCATCAAGCAGACGTTGACCCTCTGGGGTCTGAGGTCATTTACTCCATTTTACAATTCACCTTTTAAGACACTTTGCATGTAAGTTCCATACTCATGTGTCACATCTAACATCGCAGAACAATCTCAGCCCTTGTCCTGAGGCACAAGTGTAAACACATAATATGACCCTAAAGCTGACAAATTTAAGCTACATTTTTTAAATTCATGTGGATGAACTGTTTACCTAAAGGTCTTAAGTTCACAAAAGCAGTGGAATATATGAATAAAATGGTAGATACATATAAATAAATGTCTCAAACCATATGTTGTATTGTGCTTTATGAGTGACATGTTGTGTGTCACTACTTTGAGCAGAGTATAGAAACACATATTAACACAAAGTGCTTACTATGTTTACACACACATCATGTTTCAGTCACAGACTCATGTGCGCTGCTTGAGAGGCTCGTATGATCAAGCAGAGAAGGTTAACATGTTAACCACAGGGTTAACATATTAACCACAGGGTTAACCACCAGGTTAACCACCGGGTTAACTACAGGTAAAGGGCGTCTCTTTACCCTTGGGCCGGCCTGCAGGCGCCAGCGGCTCGGGCTCCAGGAACCCGCTTCCGGCTCTGCTGGGGGTCCGGGAGCCGGTCCTACGAGGCCCCGCCTTCTTCTTGAAGATCCTGATGATGACGCCAAGAGGAGGGAGAGGTCAAAGGTCGCTCATCATTACCCGCTTCTAAATCAGACAAACACACAGAGACAGACACACACACAAACAAACACACAGACACTCACACAAACAGACACACACACACACACACAGACACACACACGTACTTGACCAGGTTCTCTCGGTAGGAGACGTTCATCACGCTGCTGGAGTCAGAGTCATCCTCTGAGTTGTAGTAACCTCCGGACAGGAGGCGAGAACTCCTGCGAGACATGCCTGAGGGCGACAGCAACACACACATCACTACGTCATCATCATCATCATCATCATCATCAATGATGACACAGACATAAAATACAACGTTGACAATGACAGGTTGGAGCTCTTTTAGTTAATCTGTAATCCAACTAATCTACAGGAGTCTTCCTGCTGCTCACCCCTCGCGCCCCCCCTCTCTTCCCCACACACACACACACACACACAGACACACACACACACACACACAGTACCTCAGTGAAGACACCACCTTTACGAAAGGAAACTCCTGAGAGAAAGAGTTGTAGTCCAAACAGAAGCAGAGCTCAGCTGCCGTGTGTGTGTGTGTGCGTGTGCGTGTGTGTGTGTGTGTGTGCGTGTGTGTGTGTGCGTGTGTGTGCGTGTACGCTCAGTAGTTACGCAATGGGCGTCTTAAGATGAGCCGTCTGATTGGTCGGAGTGTTCTGATTAGCTCTCTCTCTCTCTCTCCCTCTCTCTCTCTCTCTCTCTCTCTCTCTCTCTCTCTCTCTCTCTCTCTCTCTCTCTCTCTCTCTCTCTCTCTCTCTCTCTCTCTCTCTCTACCCCCCTCCCTCTCTCTCTCTCTCTCTCTTCAGAGCTGGGTGTGTGGTCTGGTCTCTGTGGTTCATCTGCAGCTTGCGGCTTCCAGAGGATGTTAGCGTTAGCATTAGCTTCACTGAGAGGAGGCAGAACAGGAAGCTGTGGCTGTTTGTACCCAACAGATAGAGAGAGGAAGACACACACACACACACACGCGCACACACGCACGCACGCACGCACACACACACACACACACACACACACACGCACGCACACACACACACTCACGCACACACACACGCACACACACACACAGGGCGTTACAGTTCTACCTATCTAGATCCGTGCACGCCCCTCCTGCACTGATGTTTGCTCTGCCTCTGTGCAACTAGCTGCTTCTCTCTCTCTCTCTCTCTCTCTCTCTCTCTCTCTCTCTCTCTCTCTCTCTCTCTCTCTCTCTCTCTCTCTCTCTCTCTGCTTCCTGGAGGCTTTAGTTTAGAAACAGGAGAACTTTGTCCCATAAAGCCTCAAATTCTCAATGTTACCTAAGAGAGAGAGAGAGAGAGAGAGAGAGAAAGAGAAAGAGAGAGAGAGAGAGAGAGAGAGAGAGAGAGAAAGAGAGAGAGAGAGAGAGAGAGAGAGAGAGGTGCATGGCAATGGGAAGGATGGGCAATGGGATCCATGTCAACATCTTTGTGAGGAGAGTTTAAGTTAGGGAGTAGACTGGACACAAAGGGTTAAGTTACTAGTTAACAGTCAGGTAGAGTTACTAGTTAACAGTCAGGTAGTGTTACTAGTTAAGTCAGGTAGTGTTACTAGTTAACAGTCAGGTAGTGTTACCAGTTAAGGATCAGGTAATATCACTAGTTAATAAGTCCAGTAGTGTCCCTAGTTAATAAGTCAGGTTGTGTTACTAGTTAGAGACCAGGTTATATCACTCGTAATATCACAAAGTTATGTAGAGAATAATGCAACAACATGTAAACATTTTTTTTTTTACATTACAACATTACAAATTAAAACATTTTAAAATGAAACATCTCAACACGTGTTATCTTCTCACCCGTCGTGAAGTCTGTTTAACGGAAACGACCGGTGGTCACGTGACGGACTAACGGTCGCGACCGGAAGCGATGATCCTCTCTTCAGCGCTCGCGACCATCAAAGTCTCCTCCAGGCGGTTCCTCCTGGTTTCAGGCCGACGAACACCGTCTGGATGCCGGGTGGAGCCTCAGGGAGAGACGGGCTGCATGCGGATGGATGACGGGTGGAGGTGGAGGGCGGACCGACGGTTGTTGTGACAACTAGCGATGAAGAACAAGAAGACTTCCGGTTAGCTTTACAAAATAAAACTGACGCTGATCGAAAAAACAATATTATCATTATTATATTTTATTTAATACGTTCTTAAATTTCGTTTAGGTTGTATTAAAGACATTTATAAATATATTCATGAGTATTCTTATTGTTATTATGATTATTGTTATCATCATTATAAATATTTATATAATTATTTGTGCTATTAATATTATTTAGATTATAATGATAATAAAACATATTGTTTTTTCTAATCTATATTCTCTCCTTTCAGACGTATTTTTTCCACTTCATCCACGATGATAAATAATGACGCTGGAATGTACACTGTGAAGCTGTTTCCGGTGTCATCGCGCAGCTGACTATTCTGAGCCACGCGGCGCCCCGTAGCGGTGGATCCTCAGCGCCATGCAGGCCCGCAGACACACGGTGGCGCCACCTAGCCGCGAATTACCAGACCTCTGGTTATTAGTGACCTTTATATCATGTTTATCTATTAACATGACGCATGATGTCATATGAGCAAGAGTTTAATTTAATTTGTAACATTGATTCATCTTCATTGTCACCATCATCATCATCATCATCATCTTCTTCTTCTTCTTAATTTCAGGAAGAAGAGACAGAGCTCAGAAAGGCGTCTGCATTGTTCCATATTTTTTTAATAATTTCAGAAACTCTGGAAACTATCAGGCTGAACCCTCGACCTCCGAGCCACACAATGAGTGTGTGTGTGTGCGTATGCGTGCGTGCGTGCGTGTGTGTGTGTGTGTGTGTGTTGAACCCATTGTCTCCCTCTCTGTTATCATTATGATGCAGTTTCCTCCAGACGGGAGAGAGAGACTCCATCACCAGACAATGAAGAGACTCACACACACACAGACACACACACACGAACACACATGAAGACACACACAGACAGACACACAGAAACAGACACACACACACACACACACACACACCCACCCACACACACACACACACACACACACACACACACACACACACAGGCTTTCCTGTTTCTGGCCTGAAGTCATCAGGTTGGAATGTGACCAGAAATAGAGTGAGAGTGAAAATGTGTGTAGTTGGGGTGGGGATACACCTTTTAGACGCTGACACACACTGTGTACACACACACACACACACTGTGAGTCATGGCCAACCCTCTCTCATCGACGTCTAGCAGTAAATCCTCCGGTCGCACGCTCACAGCTGTGTTATTGTTTACAAATAAATAAACATGTTTTATTTTTTAAATAATAATAATACATATATTATTATTGTTATCAATGTCCATCCGTCAGGTCATCGCTGAGACTTTAATATCTCGATGACCTTTGACCCCACAGGTGCTTTGACCTTTGACCCTACAGGTGCTTTGACCCTACAGGTGCTTTGACCTTTGACCCTAAAGGTGCTTTGAGCCTACATGTGCTTTGACCTTTGACCCTACAGGTGCTTTGACCCTACAGGTGCTTTGACCTTTGACCCTACAGGTGCTTTGACCCTACAGGTGCTTTGACCTTTGACCCCACAGGTGCTTTGACCCTACAGGTGCTTTGACCTTTGACCCTACAGGTGCTTGACCCTATAGGTGCTTTCCCGTTGCACCGTCTCACTCGAGCTCTCGGTCCTGATGACTCTCAGGCTTTGCTTCATTTATCTTCACACTCGCTAATATTTAATGGAAGAAGCTTAAATTTAGACGTTAAATCTGTGACGGAGTCCAGACTCCTCTGGTTGTATAGAAGTCTATGCTTCATGTGTTAAAGCTGCATTCTCTCTCCTGACCACCAGGGGGCGACTCCTCTGGTTGTATAGAAGTCTATGCTTCACGTGTTAGAGCTGCATTCTCTCTCCTGACCACCAGGGGGCGACTCCTCTGGTTGTATAGAAGTCTATGCTTCACGTGTTAGAGCTGCATTCTCTCTCCTGACCACCAGGGGCGACTCCTGTGGTTTGCATAGAAGTCTATGCTTCATGTGAGCAGACTTCAGGAGTTAGGGTTAGTATTTCTCTTAAAGGGCCGGTGCACCTGAAATATAACAACAGGTACAAATATATTTTTTTCACAAAAATATTTCACAATACATTTTCCTCTGAAGACGGAACTTTTTTTGAAATCTTTCGCGCATTGTAACGAGCGTAAACGGACACGTTTTGCAGGATGAACATCTTAATGTCATAAGATATCGACCTCAGTGTGACGTCGTGACAGGAGGCTGGACCAATCAAACGAGAGCTCTCACAGGGAGGAGGAGGGAAAGAAAAAAGGGGGATGATGGTTTTGTAGGCCAGCAGCATGGCGCACACACACACACACACACACACACACACACACACACACACACACACACACACACACACCCTAATCCACTGGCCCGTCCGGATTAAAGCCGTAGGTTTAATCCTCTCGCTGCCCAACAGGACGATGACCTCACGGCGATGATGTCATCGGGCTGAGTCACGGTCGTTACGGTAACAGAAGGTTCATCGTCGGCGTCTCATCTTTCCACAGACCTTGAACGCGTCGTGTGAGACGAAAACAAAACGTTTTTATTTTCTACACGTTTCAATCACAGCAATAACTGTCTAATATTGCACCTCAATTATTTTATATATTAAAAAAATATAATAATCACAACTTAAAATTATATATATATATATATAATATATATGTATATCTATTATATATATATATATATATATATATATATATATATATATATACATATATATGTATATCTATTATATATATATATATATATATTACATTTTTAATAAAATCGCCTTGTTTCCTGTCATCAACTTGTAAAAGTTGTGATATCTCAACTTTGTTTCAGTGTTCCTGTGTAAAATAATCCAATAAGAAGAAGCTGTAAACAGGAAGTGCAGCTCGTCTCTTCAGCTGCAGGTAACGACTCGCTGAGGAAGGAATGCTGACGATGAGGAGGAGGAGGAAGAGGCAACAGACCAGATGGCCCGCTGCACTGGGTCTGGCACCCTGCATCCCTACAGCACCCTGCATCCCTACAGCACCCTGCATCCCTACAGCACCCTGCATCACTACAGCACCCTGCATCACTACAGCACCCTGCATCCCTACAGCACCCTGCATCCCTACAGCACCCTGCATCCCTACAGCACCCTGCATCACTACAGCACCCT
>NW_027176205.1:517121-529621 GCF_023055335.1 Clinocottus analis | reverse complement strand
GTCTAATGGCCCCAATGGGTCCAATGGGTCCAATAGCCCCAATGGCCCCAATAGCCTCAATGGCCCCAATAGGTCCAATAGTCTCAATGGCCCCAATAGCCCCAATGGCCCCAATGGGTCCAATAGCCCCAATGGCCCCAATAGCCCCAATGGGTCCAATGGGTTCAATGAGTCCAATAGCCCCAATGGACCCAATGGGCCCAATGTGTCCAATAGCCCCAAAGGGTCCAATGGCCCAATGGGGCTGGGAGGTTTGAATTGGTTAAGTCATGTCAGCCTAAACCAATGAAACCTTCTGGAACCTTCTTGAGAAAGAATCCCCTGAAAGATGTCCATTAAATCAAAGGAAAGGAGGTGAAAGCTGCTTTGGTCAATAAAGAATTAAATAGTTTGAGCTTCTTCTGAAGAGACCGATCAGATATGATATTAATATCTTTATGAACGTACTTTTATATATTAACTAATTAATTACTGCTCCGTGAGAATAAATACTCTTTCAGGTTTCTTTCACATTAACAGGTTGTTTACTTTTATGTTCAAAAGGCAACAAAAGATATTCAATGAAGCACCTTTCTTCCAAGAAATGACTCCACGTGGCTTCTGTTGATATTTCACATTTAATTAAAACGCTGCTGAGGAAATTATCAGCATGAGAACATGCTGGACCCGAGGAAATGAAAACAACGCGCTACACCTTCTGTATGCTCACTTCTGGTATGAGGGTTTTACATGGAGACTCTGTCTCTCTCTCTCTCTCTCTCTCTCTCTCTCTCTCTCTCTCTCTCTCTCTCTCTCTCTCTCTCTCTCTCCTTCACCCTCTCTCTCTCTTTCTCATTTTAAGTGAGAGAGAGAGAGAGAGAGCTTGTTCTAAGCTCCCGAAAAACATGGGGGTGTCTAATCATCACAGCGCCCGGCGATGGAAATGACCACATAATGAAAGACGGAGGCAGCGTAGCATCAGCGTAGCATCAGCGTAGCATCAGCGTAGCATCAGCGTAGCATCAGCGTAGCATCAGCGTAGCATCAGCGTAGCATCAGCGTAGCATTGGGTTCCCACGAGAACTCATTTGACAAGCCGTCAAAGCCGTCGAGGGCGACCGTGAAGAAGGCGAAAGGGTGGTTCGCGAGTTCAAATCCCTCAGCGACTAGCTTTCATCCCACAGTCTGCTCTGTCATGCTAAAGGTCGCCAGCAGGAGCGCGCCTCGCGGGAATCCGCTCAGCTTTCATTTCAGAGCAAAAACACAAGAAGTTATTAAAGCGCTTCAACAGAAGCTGTTGACCGCTTTACAAACGCTGTGAACAAGGAGCTCAGGTGAGAGATCACACCTGTAGACGCTACACGAGGACGCGCTGGCATGAGCTCGTCCACGTGATCACGATGTTACGCTTTCATGCTAAAATACTAGCATTACTATTTTCTTCACACGGCTTTCATCATACTTTCATGTTGCATCATTACGCTTTCTGCTCGCGAGCTGATTCCCTCTCAGGACTGAGAGGAAACTCACTTCACTTCCACCAACACGCTTCACCCCAACAGATCCTCACGTTCATCACGATCACTGTTTCCTGCTTCGGCGTGAAGGAAATACAAAAACAACATAAAACATGTTTGAAGTGCTCCGTGGAACCCGTTTAGCTTCTGCCGCGTCGCTGCTGAAAGGAAAGAAGCGTGAACAGAGCTCACCTCATGCGGGACAGCAGGTCCTTGAAGGTGGGCTCGATGCTGAGGTCCTCCTGGACGCACACGTCTCTGGTGACATCACAATGACCGAGGTCATGCCGATATATCGTACGGCAAGTCGATAACGTACAAACAGTCCTGGTAATGTTCACTTATCGTACAATGAGTAGAAACGTAAATATTCTCGGGGTCACGTCGACAAGTCAGTGTGGTAAATATTATTGAAATAAAGTCTATATATCGTACAATAAATTGCTAACTTAAAAAAGATGGCGTCATATTCGTATAATGTACGATAATTCGATATCGTACCCTCGACAGCGTTTCTCCTCCTCAGAACAAAACATGTCAAACAAACGTTGACATAAAACAAAACGAAGGCCAAACCGACCTGGTGTGGACCCCGGAGGGCGTGAGCAGGAAGCAGCGCAGACAGCTGTAGGAGGGGCCTCCGGCCTCGCCCTCCGAGTCGCTCTGTGGGAGGGGCTTAATGATCTTCACAAAGGATTGTGGGAAAATACCCGTCTGGTTGTTGACTGTGCCCTGAGGAGGGAGGACAAATACACAAGGGGGAATTATTTTAATCATTTAAAACAAACCTTTAAACTTGTAATATTGTAAGGGGTATTTTTATTATTCTGGCAACATTTTTATTTTTCTACTTTGGCCGCATATTCACGGTACGCGCCATACTCAAAAACTCACAATATTGTGCACGCGTGTCCGGCCTGGGGAAAATAGGCGTATGAAATAGGCGTCATATTTAAACAAACATGTCTCTCTGGCGCCCCCTAGAAGTCGGCCCGGCGACGCCCCTCACCCCTGTGCATCTCCACCTGCGCCACAGAAAAGCCTCTTGGACCCATGAAAACTTGCTGTGCGTCATAACTGGAGCTCTATCATCAAGTCTTTGATATCTCATTGCCTTCAGGAGATAACAACCATTTAACCTCTTAGGGGCGTGTCTTGTATTTGAATACTAATAACTTTAAAACTATTTGGACTAATGACTCAAAATTTGCAGCATATGTGCACATTGCATCCCCTGACATGCAGACAGAATATTGTGCCATTTAAACACTAGGGGGCACCACAGTAATTCGGCAAATTTGAGCCTTTTTGTCATTTTCCGCCATTTTGAATTTAGTGAATTGTTGAGTTTAGGAGATGACGACCAATGACCCTCTTAGGGGCGTGTCTAACATGAACAATAATAATGTGAATCTAAACTATTTAAGACTCGATAATTGAGATGAAATCTTTATAATCCAGCGAGGTCCATGAGGACGTTTCAAACCTTCCATACATTTTAATTTTATTCTGGAATAAACTTTTTGAAGAGTAAAACTTTTTAAGATCTTCAATGAAAACAGATTCCTTCACTCTTCCTCATCACTCTTCCTCATCACTCTTCCTCATCACTCTTCTTCATCACTCTTCCTCATCACTCTCCTTCATCACTCTTCCTCATCACTCTCCTTCATCACTCTAACTCATCACTCTTCTTCATCACTCTTCCTCATCACTCTCCTTCATCACTCTTCCTCATCACTCTCCTTCATCACTCTAACTCATCACTCTTCCACATCACTCTCCTTCATCACTCTTCCTCATCACTCTCCTCATCACTCTCCTCATCACTCTTCCTCATCACTCTTCCTCATCACTCTTCCTCATCACTCTCCTTCATCACTCTTCCTCATCACTCTCCTTCATCACTCTAACTCATCACTCTTCCACATCACTCTCCTTCATCACTCTTCCTCATCACTCTCCTCATCACTCTTCCTCATCACTCTCCTTCATCACTCTTCCTCATCACTCTCCTTCATCACTCTAACTCATCACTCTTCCACATCACTCTCCTTCATCACTCTCCTCATCACTCTCCTCATCACTCTTCCTCATCACTCTTCCTCATCACTCTCCTTCATCACTCTTCCTCATCACTCTTCCTCATCACTCTCCTCATCACTCTTCCTCATCACTCTTCCTCATCACTCTTCCTCATCACTCTCCTCATCACTCTTCCTCATCACTCTTCCTCATCACTCTTCCTCATCACTCTCCTCATCACTCTTCCTCATCACTCTTCCTCATCACTCTTCCTCATCATTCTTCCTCATCATTCTTCCTCATCACTCTTCCTCATCACTCTTCCTCATCACTCTCCTCATCACTCTTCCTCATCACTCTTCCTCATCATTCTTCCTCATCACTCTTCCTCATCACTCTTCCTCATCACTCTTCCTCATCACTCTCCTCATCACTCTTCCTCATCACTCTTCCTCATCATTCTTCCTCATCACTCTTCCTCATCACTCTCCTCATCACTATCCTCATCACTCTTCCTCATCACTCTTCCTCATCACTCTTCCTCATCACTCTTCCTCATCATTCTTCCTCATCACTCTTCCTCATCACTCTTCCTCATCACTCTTCCTCATCACTCTTCCTCATCACTCTCCTCATCACTCTTCCTCATCACTCTCCTCATCACTATCCTCATCACTCTTCCTCATCATTCTTCCTCATCATTCTTCCTCATCACTCTTCCTCATCACTCTTCCTCATCACTCTCCTCATCACTCTTCCTCATCACTCTTCCTCATCACTCTTCCTCATCACTCTTCCTCATCACTCTTCCTCATCATTCTTCCTCATCACTCTTCCTCATCACTCTCCTCATCACTCTTCCTCATCACTCTTCCTCATCACTCTTCCTCATCACTCTTCCTCATCATTCTTCCTCATCACTCTTCCTCATCACTCTTCCTCATCACTCTTCCTCATCACTCTCCTCATCACTCTTCCTCATCACTCTCCTCATCACTATCCTCATCACTCTTCCTCATCACTCTTCCTCATCATTCTTCCTCATCACTCTTCCTCATCACTCTTCCTCATCACTCTTCCTCATCACTCTCCTCATCACTCTTCCTCATCACTCTTCCTCATCATTCTTCCTCATCATTCTTCCTCATCACTCTTCCTCATCACTCTCCTCATCACTCTTCCTCATCACTCTTCCTCATCACTCTTCCTCATCACTCTTCCTCATCACTCTTCCTCATCATTCTTCCTCATCACTCTTCCTCATCACTCTCCTCATCACTCTTCCTCATCACTCTTCCTCATCACTCTTCCTCATCATTCTTCCTCATCACTCTTCCTCATCACTCTTCCTCATCACTCTTCCTCATCACTCTTCCTCATCACTCTTCCTCATCATTCTTCCTCATCATTCTTCCTCATCACTCTTCCTCATCACTCTCCTCATCACTCTTCCTCATCACTCTTCCTCATCACTCTTCCTCATCATTCTTCCTCATCACTCTTCCTCATCACTCTTCCTCATCATTCTTCCTCATCACTCTTCCTCATCACTCTTCCTCATCATTCTTCCTCATCACTCTTCCTCATCATTCTTCCTCATCACTCTTCCTCATCACTCTTCCTCATCACTCCATTGTCCCGATCAGAATGCTTTCTTCTCTCAGTCTATTTTTTCTCTCTTCTTGGCTCACATCTCTTCTCCCCCTCCACCTCCTCTATATCTTTCCCATCTTCTTTTCACTGCCTCCCACTCTCTCTCTCTCTCTCTCTCTCTCTCTCTCTCTCTCTCTCTCTCTCTCTCTCTCTCTCCTTCCCTCCCTCCCTCCCTCCTTCTCTCTCTCCTTACCTCCAGCCAGTCTGTGTTGACTCGTTGCAGCAGGAAGATCACTTCTCCCTTCTTCAGGTTCAACTCGGCCTTGCCATTGCCGCGAAAGTCAAAAATTGCCTGGGACACACACACACACACACACACACACACACACACACAGAATAAATCACACGCACACAAGCAACCACACACACACACACATAAGTTAGTGAGAGGGAAGAGGACCGAGAGAGGAGTGAGACACATCCAGCCTGAAGAGAGAAGAGAGAGCGGACAGGTAACTCACTCTTTTTACTGCTGGAGGTGTGTGTGTGTGTGTGTGTGTGTGTGTGTGTGTGTGTGTGTGTGTGTGTGTGTGTGTGTGTGTGTGTGTTATTGACAGAAGAAAGAAGAGGAGGTGGTTGTATTTCATCGTTCTGGGTAAAGTTTCATTTTGCAACTAATAAGTCCTTTTTTATTTTTATTGAAACGTTTTAAATGTCCTCAACTTAACGTGTGTGTGTGTGTGTGTGTGTGTGTGTGTGTGTGTGTGTGTGTGTATGTATGCTCGACCGTCCTTGTAAGACTTGGTGCGTCTGCAATAAATAGCCGGCTGCCAGAGTTGAATTAGCATTGAAAGAAGAACTCAGTAGAGTCATTACAATGCTTCAAACACACACACACACACACACACACACACACACACACACGCACACGCACACGCACACGCACACGCACACACATACACACACACACACACACACACATACACACACACACACACATGCTGCTTTACAAATTCACAAGTGTGTGTTATTCTGAACTATGAAGGACGACACATTCAGAGAGGAATGAATCCAGATGAGAGTCGGAGGATGAAGAGCCCTAAATAAAAAGAACGAGGAGCGGTTAAAGCAGTGGGAGGGAGGTGAAGAAGAGGAGGAGGAGGAGGAGGAAGAGGAGGAGGAGGAAGAGTTTAAGTTGAACAGAAGGTTCAGGGCTGAGAGATCACTGCAGCTCTCACGTGGATGTTTTTATAGCAGGAGGATCCTCACAGGACAGCGAGTCTTTCTTCTCTCGCGTGACTTCATGTCTCATATTCATGAACTGCTTTATGATTAATTATTCACACCCAGCAGGAACAAGTATGACATGTGTGAGGACCAAACACAGGCTCACTATCTTCTACAATATTTGATTTGGCTGCTAAATATTTACTCTCATGGAGATTTTAAAACACTTCCTGTTTTCAAAACTACTTCTTTGTAAAATCCTCAGCCGTTCATATTTTTATCAGTGAATAAACGTTACGCACGAGGACAAAAAGATCAACATGAAGATGCTCAAACAAGTTTATTCCACCATGAAACTTGAAGTCATGACCTGGTTCTGTGAACAGCAAGTGTGCTGCAACATCAACCACCAGGGGGCAGCACCCTTTAAACAGCGACACACCTGAAGCTAAGCTAAAAAACATCCACCGCTGTTCTCTCTCCTGACCACCAGGGGGCGACTCCTCTGGTTGTATAGAAGTCTGTGCTTCATGTGTTAAAGCTGCATTCTCTCTCCTGACCACCAGGGGGCGACTCCTCTGGTTGTATAGAAGTCTGTGCTTCATGTGTTAAAGCTGCATTCTCTCTCCTGACCACCAGGGGGCGACTCCTCTGGTTGTATAGAAGTCTATGCTTCATGTGTTAAAGCTGCATTCTCTCTCCTGACCACCAGGGGGCGACTCCTCTGGTTGTATAGAAGTCTATGCTTCATGTGTTAAAGCTGTATTCTCTCTCCTGACCACCAGGGGGCGACTCCTCTGGTTGTATAGAAGTCTATGCTTCATGTGTTAAAGCTGCATTCTCTCTCCTGACCACCAGTGGGCGACTCCTCTGGTTGTATAGAAGTCTATGCTTCATGTGTTAGAGCTGCATTCTCTCTCCTGACCACCAGGGGGCGACTCCTCTGGTTGTATAGAAGTCTATGCTTCATGTGTTAAAGCTGCATTCTCTCTCCTGACCACCAGGGGGAGACTCCTCTGGTTGTATAGAAGTCTATGCTTCATGTGTTAAAGCTGCATTCTCTCTCCTGACCACCAGGGGGCGACTCCTCTGGTTGTATAGAAGTCTATGCTTCATGTGTTAAAGCTGCATTCTCTCTCCTGACCACCAGGGGGAGACTCCTCTGGTTGTATAGAAGTCTATGCTTCATGTGTTAAAGGTGCATTCTCTCTCCTGACCACCAGGGGGCGACTCCTCTGGTTGTATAGAAGTCTATGCTTCATGTGTTAAAGGTGCATTCTCTCTCCTGACCACCAGGGGGAGACTCCTTTCTTGAAATATTTTTCGACGCGTAAATAGTTGCACACATCAATGCATCATCTTCACCATTTACTACACACAAACACCCACACCCACACACATTGAGACACACACACCCTTACAAACACACATGGACACACACACACACAAACACACACACACATACACACACACACATAAACTCGATCTGCTGCAGTAGAAAGAGCTAAAATAAATGTTGAGTAGGCCGGCTGCATCGTGAGTAGAAAGCACCAGTGTTTTACTTCTGTGTGGGAGAAAGAGAGAGAGAGAGAGAGAGAGAGAGAGAGAGAGAGAGAGAGAGAGAGAGAGAGAGAGAGAGAGAGCAAACGTGTGTGTTTCTGTGTATGTGGTTGTTTGAGCAAAATGTTGATACTTTACGTTTCCATGAACATTGAAACAGAAACAACAACAACAACAACAACAACAACAACATGTTACCTCGGCCCTGGGCGACGAGAAGAGGTCCATCTTTGGTTTGTCCTTCTTCCTGAAAGACAACAGAAAGGTCAAAGAGAACCCGGAGCGGTTCGGCCTTCAGAAACCTCAGACATAATGATGACGCACTGACATGCTGGCTCTATGTTAGCTTCATGCTAGCTTTATACACTAGCTCTATGCTAGCTTCATGCTAGCTTTATACACAAGCTTTATGCTAGTTTCATACTAGCTTTATACACTAGCTTTATGCTAGCTTTATACACTAGCGTTATGCTAGCTTCATACTAGATCTATGCTAGCTTTATGCTAGCTTTGTGTTCATTGCTCTGCTTCAGGTGGTTTGTCTGTTACTGATTGGCTCTTATGAAGCACCTGTGTGCTCTCGTTGTCATGGTGATCGAGGACTGAGTGAGAGCCAGCATTGGACTGTTCCCGAGTTACAATCCAAAGTTTAGGAAGAGAGACAAGAAGGAGGAGGAGGAGGAGGTGGAGGAGAAAAAGACAACTTGGAACTACAACTTCCTGCTCCGTCCCATGATGCAACGGGGCCCAAATGGAGCGTTTCGTTGTCAAACTGTTAAAATCATTCTAAAGAGCACATAGTTTTCCAGCCTCGGCCGTTGGCTGTAAAACATTCTGCAACGAAACGTTGAAAAGAGGAAACAGTTCCAACAGCAAAGTAAAACAGGAAGTGATGATGGTCTGACTTTCATCACTTCCTGTTGAGAGTCTGCTGCAATCCGACCGCGAGCTGCGAGCCGTTGGGAGAGAGGAAGTAGACCTCAGGGGTCTCTCTGAAGGCTTGCCTTCTTGCCTCCTTGCCTCCTTCCCTTCCCTCCACTACTGAGCTGTCGTCATGATGTCAGAGATTCGAGCACAGACTCGTCTTTTGATTTGTGATAAATATCGAGAACTAGAATAAAGTAGTTTCCTCCTCAAGGTCACTTCATCATCTCCTCAAGGTCACTTCATCATTCTCATAAGGTCACTTCATCATATCCTCAAGGTCACTTCAGAAGACAAACTGCATGAACTAACCTCCACTATAGAGAGTATTTGCACATGTATATATGTATAAATATATGCATAAATATACATCATCATTTTACAGCTCTCACATTGTGTCTTTTTGTCCTCGTGCAGTTTTAAATGTTTAATATTCACATCTGGCCTGCTATTAGCCGCGTAGCATCAGTTAGCATGGCGAGCGTGGGGGAGGAGCTTACACTTTGCGGGTCGGCGGGCGGAGGCGCCTCAAGGCGTGCGGCTGGTGCTGGCTGTCCGGCTCCGTCTGGTAGAAGAACATCCGGAGAGACTCGTCCAGCAGCAGCCATGTTGGCAAGCCCAGCAGCCTCTAGGGGGAGGAGTCAACATAAAGAGGAGGAGTTAAGACAAAGAGGAGGAGTTAAGAGAAAGGGGAGGAGTTACAATAGAGAGGAAGAGAAGAGGAGAAGAAGAGAGAGAGAAAGAGAGCGAGAGAGAGAGAGAGAGAGAGAGAGAGAGAGAGAGAGAGAGAGAGAGAGAACAGAGTGCACGGGTGTGAAGGCGAGCGAGGTCGAGCGAGCACCATGTAGGATGCAGAAAGTAGAAGTGAGCGAGTGGGAGAACGAGGACCTGAAGGAGTTTTTAGCTCCGCCCCCTTCTGCAGAACTAAATGCTCTTCACATCATGTACGTGTTGCGTTCAGGGACCCTCACCTTCACGTACGTGTTGAGTTCAGGGATCCGGCTCTCAGCGATCTCCCGCTTGTTGCCCATGAAGATTTTTCCTGAAAGAGAAACAAACAAATAGTTTTCCAGAAATCTTAATGGCTTCTGAGCTTTTAGTTTAATACTTCTATCCGAAAAATATTGTTGCATTTATCTCAAAAACACACAAAACAAGATCCTGAGACGGAAAGAGAAGAAAAATAGAAGAAAAGAGGAGAAGGAAGTATAGACTTCTATAAACCAGAGGAGTCGCCCCCTGGTGGTCAGTTTGTCTTATTCATATTAATATTCATATTAATATTCATATTGTTGTCGTGCAGCCACATCGTGACCAGAATGATCTCCAGAGGTCAGGAGGGTCAACAACCATCAGAGCTGAGTTTTGAACAAAGGGGCGTTTGATTCGTGACACCTGACCAGCGGTTTCAGTTCCTCCAGCAGCAGCTGCTGCTCTTCCTCTCTGGTTGCACGAAGACGAGCAGACAGACAAGTCCAACATATTCAAACTAATATGAAACTTCAATGCGCAAATGTGTTGCTTGAATTATAGAAATGAGCCCTCGTGTCTGAATCTCTAGTTTCTAGTCTTCTTCTATACAGCACGATGTTCATTTAGTGCGTTATGGTCTGTGAGAGTCAAACAGACCAGGAAGCAGGGTGCGCTTTAGGGGCGGGGCTACCAGGTGATTGACAGGTCCCTCACAGACTTGAATGTGAACTATGTGAAACGCGACCCGGCTGCAGGTATCGGCTCACCTGGAAGAGCCGGCAGGACGCAGGTGTTGGGTCCGGGCCTCTCCGGGTCCTCGGGCGAGTACCGGGCCTCCAGCACCTGGTGCAGGTTGAAGAACTCTCGGTACCGCCTGTAGATCAGGTACTTGCTGCCCCCTTTGGTCTTCACCTCCAGCACGAACACCTGGGGGGACACAGAGGCGTCAGCGGGCGCTCGGTCCTCCGGGACGCCGTGCGCGCTGGCTTCCTTACGGACGCACAAAGTAGTCGATGAAGCCTTTGTTCTCCTCGATGTCGGCGACGGCGGCACTGACGGGGATGTTGTGAGGCAGCTGGTCGAAGTCACTGAGGACACACAAGGTCACACGAGGTCACACGAGGTCACACAAGGTCACACAAGGTCACGGCTCACAGGCTAGCTAATCCATGCATCTATTAATCTAAATACAAGAACAATGCAGTGTTGCTAACGCTACTAGCTCTCCTCCTGTTGGTTCTCCGTTAGCCGTGCTGCTAACACTACTAGCTCTCCTCCTGCTGGTCTAAACACTGATTGGTTGTTTACAAAGTCACATGATCAGAGATCAGAAAACCATTAATATTCTTCATCTTCATCAAGTGTTTTGAATGCTGAACAGAATCAAAGAGAAGCTCTTTCAACACACTTTACATGTTACATGTATTTTTGCTAAAAGAGCAAAACAATAAAACAAAACAACACATTTATTAAACATTTATCCGAGTAATAAATACATAAAACAAACAGAAAAACTTCTGCAAAGTCAAAGTCAGCCTGAAGTTTCATAACTTAGAATCTGCGAAGAGGAAGAGAAGTGACGCTCATAACTGGTCAATAAATACGTCTGTTCCTGGATATGTTATGGCCAGTAATGAACCCCATAAGCACACAAACACACACACACAAACACACACACAAACACACAAACACACAACGTCGGTGGAGTGAAACAAACTCACCTTTCCTCTCGGAGCTGCTGCGGCAGCGACATGATGAAGCTTCTGATCCGACTCACCGTCTGCAGCCTGACACACACACACACACACACACACACACACACACACACACACACACACACACACACACACACTTATGCAACAGGAAGCCGGAGTTCCCCTAAATCAGACCAAGGTTACAGAGGGGGCGTGGTCTTCTGGGTCTTCAGGGTTTTCGTGGTCTTTGGTGGTCTTTGGTGGTCTTCATCGTCTTCAGTGTCTTGGTGGTCTTCATCGTCTTCAGTGTCTTGGTGGTCTTTGGTTGTCTTTGTGGTCTTTGGTGTCTTTGTGGTCTTCATGATCTTCAGGGTCTTGGTGGTCTTCATGATCTTTAGGGTCTTGCTGGTCTTTGTTAGATATAAAAACTGAAAAACTTCATCACCAATGTCACACGGTTTGTGGTCTGCATTTAAAGGGCCAGCATGTGAGCGCTAGCGGCCTCTAGTGGTCGGTGGCAGATTGCAGCGTTTTGTTCCATCAGGTCTGAGCGGGACCAGAACATCCAGACCACCTCTTTGTGGTTTTATGTTTCTTTTAGCTCCTTTTAAAGACGTGATGGTGCGTTCAGGTGTAATCTAGTAAAATGTAGTGATAAACTACAATAAATCCAGATGTGTTCAGATGAATATAACATCGTTGTGTGTGTGTGTGTGCGTGTGTGTGTGTGTTTAATCAAAGCTGTTCATTTTGTATCGAGGCTGTAACTTTACAGTCTAGTCACGTGTTGTTGTACAGTGTTGAGATGATGAAGCTCTGCTCTCCCACCGTCACTAAACATAGCACCAGCGTGACCAACTGGAAACTACGAGCTGGAGTTTGGTTACTTAACAGTTTGGCTGCGTAACAAGTCGAAACCCACACACACACACACACACACACACACACACACACACACTTTAGCCGTAATATTAACACTAAACACACCAGCGTGGGGCTTCTTCCTCAC
>NW_027176205.1:489621-514621 GCF_023055335.1 Clinocottus analis | reverse complement strand
ATCTTAATTCTTTTTACATAATATAGTAAAAATGAGTCCCAAACAAATCTTTTATTTTCCTTCATAATAATATTCAGAAGAGGTTTTATTAAACATGAACGAATTGTCTTTTGGAGGCGATCATGAAATATTTCTGATCTTTCATTTGTGTAAATATATTTTCTTTTTCAGAGTTCGAGATCTTGGTGCATGAGTAGGAGATATCTGAACATCCTCCTCCTCCTCCTCTTCCTCATCCTCCTCCTCCTCTTCATATTGTGTAAACTGGGCTCTGAACCGCAGCATTAGGAGCAGCAGCAGCAGCCGCAGCCGCAGCCGCAGCAGCCGCAGCCGCAGCAGCAGCCGCAGCCGCAGCCGCCGCAGCCGCAGCAGCAGCCGCAGCAGCAGCCGCAGCAGCCGCAGCAGCAGCAGCAGCCGCAGCCGCAGCAGCCGCAGCAGCCGCAGCAGCGAGGGAGAAGCAGACTGCATCACGGCGCCGGTGTCTCTTTGAAGTTTTTATATATAAGTACATAAATGATATATATTGGACGGCCCTGCTGTGTCTCGGGGTGGCGTGTCTGTGCGTCCAGCAGGGGGTGCTCATGCTGTAGATGCTGTGGTGACGACGTCATGATTACTTCTAGATGTTCACATCAGTGCTCTTTGCTTCCTCACCTCCTCTCCTCTCCTCATCTCCTCTCCTTGCCTCCAATCAGATGATGTAGTAAATAAAGTGACATTCATACATAAATATACATATATAAATAAATATATATGTGTATAATATAGCTAGAGAAAAGCTTGAGAAAGAAATGATGATAATAAAAAGAATACTTGAGTAATAAATGTCTCTTTACTTATTGATACCCACAAGGACACACAACTTTACACTAAAACATGTCATGACATCACAGCCACCAGGAGGGAGGAGTCGACCTTGAGATGAAGGTCAAGGTTCAAAAGGACCTTGGAGGTCGAGTAACAAAACATTCAGCAAACTCATGAACGCTCAGCTGGACACGTCAGCTGAGATCAGCTGTTTGGACATTTAGGGAATATTAAGACATGTGACCTTTACCTCTAGCTAACTGGTAGTCTAGTTACCTCTAGCTAACTGGTAGTGTAGTTACCTCTAGCTAACTAGTAGTCTAGTTACCTCTAGCTAACTGGTAGTGTAGTTACCTCTAGCTAACTAGTAGTCTAGTTACCTCTAGCTAACTGGTAGTGTAGTTACCTCTAGCTAACTGGTAGTCTGGTTACCTCTAGCTAACTAGTAGTCTAGTTACCTCTAGCTAACTGGTAGTCTGGTTACCTCTAGCTAACTGGTAGTCTAGTTACCTCTAGCTAACTGGTAGTGTAGTTACCTCTAGCTAACTGGTAGTCTGGTTACCTCTAGCTAACTAGTAGTCTAGTTACCTCTAGATAACTGGTAGTCTAGTTACCTCTAGCTAACTAGTAGTCTAGTTACCTCTCGCTAACTGGTAGTCTAGTTACCTCTAGCTAACGAGTAGTCGAGTTGCCTCTAGCTAACTAGTAGTCTAGTTACATAGTAGTCTAGTTACCTCAGGCTAACTAATAGTCTGGTTAGTTACAGGTAATGAGACTACTAGTTCCCTATAACTAACTAATAGTCTAGTTACCCCTGGTTACCTGGTAGTGTAGTTACCTCAAGCTAACTAATAGTCTGGTTACCTTAAGCTAACTTGTGGATTAGTTACCTCTAACTAACTAATTGTGATATTAAAGTACTTAAGTACTTTGTTTTTTGTACTAACAAACTCACCGTATCTACCACTGTACAAAAACACCTCACTCAGAAACGCTTCCTCTGCGCTCCACCTATACCTCTACCTCCACCTTCACACCTCCACCTCCACCTCCACCTTCACACCTCCAGCTCCAGCTCCACACCTTCACACCTCCACCTATACCTCCACCTCCACCTCCACCTCCACCTTCACACCTATACCTCTACCTCCACCTCCACCTTCACACCTCCACCTCCACCTCCACCTCCACCTTCACACCTCCAGCTCCAGCTCCACACCTTCACACCTCCACCTATACCTCCACCTCCACCTCCACCTCCAGCTGACACACCAACCCCTGCGCGCTCCACCAGCTGACGCATCAGAGGATGTGAGGAGACGACTTGTCGTTGGTCGTCGTGGGGCGGAGCTTCACGGTGGCGAACGGGTTTGTGCCCCTGAAACAGGACCATGAAGAGCAATGTTACACACACACACACACACACACACACACACGCACGCACACACACACACGCACACACACACACGCACACGCGCGCTGGGCGTTACCTTGGAAACAGAGGGTTTTCAGGAGGCCCGTGTGGTGACAGCGCCTAGGGAAGGAGAGGAGGAAGTGAAACAGGAGGAAGGATGCGGTGGCTTCCTGCGAGGACGCTTGATGGTACCTGGGCATCATGGGAGAGCGGCAGGTAGTCTGCAGAGCTCCTTCTGAGACTGGAGGGCGGAGGAGGAGGAGGGGGAGGGGGCGGAGGAGGAGGCGGCGGAGGAGGAGCAGGAGGAGGCTGGCCGCTCTTGGCCTCCGGCCTCCTCTCGGGCAGTGGCGAGGCCGGCCGGGCGTCCACCGAGGCCCTGCGGTCGGGCGTGGCCGGAGGCGGGACGTCGCCGAAGCTCTTGCTCTCCGATTGGTCGGTGTAGGTGTCGGTGGGCTCCAGCAGGTTGCTCATGCTGTGGCTTCTGAGCGAGCCGCTGCTGAGGGGGTCAAAGGTCACAGCAGAGGAGGTCAAAGGTCACAGCAGAAGATGTCAAAGGTCACAGCAGAGGAGGTCAGAGTTCACAGCGGAGGAGGTCAAAGGTCACAACAGAGGAGGTCAAAGTTTCCACTTGTCCATCAGGAGTGCACACACACACACACAGTAGCTCCACCTCGTCGCTAAAGCGTTGGAGCAGTCCTCTCCGGGGCCACCGGGGGCGACGTAGGCCGCAGGAAACCAGCCCTGCCTGTGGAGGAGGAGTTATGACTGCTGATGCTACTGTTATTGTTGTTGTTACTATTGTTGTTGTTGTTGTCACTATTGTTGTTGTTGTCACTATTGTTGTTGTTGTTGTCACTATTGTTGTTGTTGTTGTCACTATTGTTGTTGTTGTCACTACCCACCGCAGGCTGCTGTCCGTGCGGCCGTACAGCCAGCCGTTGCGTGGCTCCTGCACCAGCACGGTGATGGTCTCCCCTCGGGTGAAGGGGAGGAGCTTGGGGTTGGAGGAGGAGGGGTGAGACACCAGGGCCCTCATGCTCCGCCCCCCGCCCAGACCCAGAGACTCCCCCACGGAGCTGGAGCGGGAGCGGCTGGGGAGGGGGGACGGCGCTGGAGGGGGGGTAGAAACCACATCAAAGACCGGTCTGAGAGGCGGGACTATCGGGGGGCCGTGTGGTCCTCCCACCTCTAGAGGGCACTCTGCCCAGCGCCTGCTGCTCCCGCCGGGCCCACGACATGTCCTCGTCTCGGGCCACCGTCTGCAGCAGGGAGCTCACGGAGCCTCGCAGCTGCTCACACACACACACAGACGCACACACACATACACACACACACACACACACACACACACATAACTCTTCAGTTCTGATTCTACGCGGTGCTCTGAGCCCAGCGGGTTTCCATGAGCTCGTCTCTGGAGCTCTAACTGACTCGACGTCCAACAAGCGGAGCCTCTACCTGGGCGTCCTGGTCCAGGTGAGTGGGCGTGCGAGGTCTGGACCCTCTGGTCTCGTTCACCTTCTCCTTCCATCCGTCGGCCTTCTGCTGGAGGGAGGCTCCGGTCTGAGAGCAGAGGGCCTCGTTAGGACACATAAAGCAGTGTGTGTGTGTGTGTGTGTGTGTGTGTGTGTGTGTGTGTGTGTGTGTGTGTGTGTGTGTGTGTGTGTGTGTGTGTGTGTGTGTGTGTGTGTGTGTGTGTGTGTGTGTGTGTTCCTCACCTTGTTTATGAGGAACAGCAGGGACTGAGTGAGGCCACAGTGTTTCTCTGCCAGGAAGCGGTACCTCCTCTCCTCCTCCTTCAGGATCTCCTGCTGGCTCTGCCTCAGGTACATCATGTACTCGCTGTTCTCCTGCACACACAGGAGAACACTGTGATGGAAGAGAACCTCCTCTGGCTCTCTGTTAGCGGTGCTGCTATCGCTACTAGCTCTCCTCATGTTGGTTCTCTGTTAGCGGTGCTGCTATCGCTACTAGCTCTCCTCATGTTGGTTCTCTGTTAGCGGTGCTGCTAACGCTACGAGGTCCAAACAATGATTGGTTGTTTATAAGTCACATGACCAGAGGTCAGGGCCTAGGGCATCATGCAGGAAGTGACCCGTGACCCTCTAGCATGTGCATGAGGTGTTCAGGTACCAGAGAGTCTCTGTAGGTTCCTCGTCTCAGCTGCTTCTCCAGGAGCTCCGCCTGGTTCCTCACCTCCAGCTCGTACACTCGCCGACTTCCCTGAAGGAAACAGATTCAAGTCGGAAGCTTTGACTCTGGTCTGGACTGAGGATGTGAAGAAGGAGGTGAAGGAGGAAGGCAACAAGGAGATGAAGTAGGAGATGAAGGAGCAGGTGAGAAGGAGACTCAGGGAACTCACCTGGATGTACTCTTCGTCCAGCGAGACGTTCTTCTCCATCTCCTGCAGCACCTCCACCTGGAACCAGCGGAACTGCAGCAACAACAACAACAACAACAACAACAACAACAACAACAGAGCGGTCAAATGAGCTCCGCCCTCGTGAACTGTTGTCTTCATGCAGTAATGTTTACTTCATTAGAGATAATACTGATCACAGAGCGGCTCCTGCTCAGTGATCACTCATCATGTTAAAGGTTAAAGGAGCAACAGACCACTCCCTCCATCTCCACCGTGAGCCTCCTCTGAGTCTCTGAGATCTGGATCAGGACGTCTCCTGAAGAAAAGAGGGGGGGAGAGAGATGGAGGGGGGCACTCAGTTACTTGACAGACTGCTTCCTGTCTCCTACCTCCTGTTTCCTGCCTCCTGACACTTGTCTCCCGCCTTGTGGTTAACTGTATTGTGTACCACACATATACTACTCATTATATGTACCATGTGTATACTGCTCAGTATATGTACCATGTGTATACTACTCATTATATGTACATGTGTATACTACTCATCATATGTACATGTGTATACTACTCATCATATGTACATGTGTATACTACTCATCATATGTACATGTGTATACTACTCATCATATGTACATGTGTATACTACTCATCATATGTACCATGTGTATACTACTCATCATATGTACATGTGTATACTACTCATCATATGTACCATGTGTATACTACTCATCATATGTACCATGTGTATACTACTCATCATATGTACCATGTGTATACTACTCATCATATGTACATGTGTATACTACTCATCATATGTACCATGTGTATACTACTCATCATATGTACATGTGTATACTACTCATCATATGTACCATGTGTATACTACTCATCATATGTACCATGTGTATACTACTCATCATATGTACATGTGTATACTACTCATCATATGTACATGTGTATACTACTCATCATATGTATGTGTTTATGTGTATTGAACTCTTCAGTGACGTTCATTGTGGTTCACAGTGCAGTAGAGCTAGTGGGTTGTTGTTCGTCTCTGTCATGAAGTCCAGCTCATGAAGCGACAGCAGCTGAAAGACTTTCACATCTATAATTCAGAGGCCGTTACTCAATATGACCTTCTACCAGTGTGGGCGGCTAGCATGATGCTAACCATGCTATCATAAGCCCGTATTGGGTAAGAATGACACACACACAGACACACACACAGACACAACAGTCACACACACTGACCCAGAGAGCGGGATGAAAGCGTGTGAAGAGCCTGGTCCCCCATCTTAGCCACAGCGCTGAAGTAAGCCTCGCTGCAAACAGCTAAACCTGTAACACACACACACACACACACACACACACACACACACACACAGGCACATAGACACACACACACACACACACACACAGGCACATACACACACACACACAGGCACATACACACACACACACACAGGCACATACACACACAGGCACATACACACAGGCACATAGACACACACACACACACACAGGCACATACACACACACACAGGCACACACACACACACACACACACACACACACAGGCACATACACACACACACAGGCACATACACACACACACACAGGCACATACACAATGAAATACAAGCTTTTGAAATACTTCACATCACAGCCAGGTAGAGAATGCAGCTTTAACACATGAAGCATAGACTTCTATACAACCAGAGGAGTCGCCCCCTGGTGGTCAGGAGAGAGAATGCAGCTTTAACACATGAAGCATAGACTTCTATACAACCAGAGGAGTCGCCCCCTGGTGGTCAGGAGAGAGAATGCAGCTTTAACACATGAAGCATAGACTTCTATACAACCAGAGGAGTCGCCCCCTGGTGGTCAGGAGAGAGAATGCAGCTTTAACACATGAAGCATAGACTTCTATACAACCAGAGGAGTCGCCCCCTGGTGGTCAGGAGAGAGAATGCAGCTTTAACACATGAAGCATAGACTTCTATACAACCAGAGGAGTCGCCCCCTGGTGGTCAGGAGAGAGAATGCAGCTTTAACACATGAAGCATAGACTTCTATACAACCAGAGGAGTCGCCCCCTGGTGGTCAGGAGAGAGAATGCAGCTTTAACACATGAAGCATAGACTTCTATACAACCAGAGGAGTCGCCCCCTGGTGGTCAGGAGAGAGAATGCAGCTCTAACACATGAAGCATAGACTTCTATACAACCAGAGACCAGCTGGTGCTTCATGGCTTACAGCCTGCAGTACCTCTGCTCTCCACCTGGAGGCGCCTCCTGTAGCTCACTCACCTTGGAACGCCGCCACGTAGCTGTTTCCTAAAGCGACGAGCTTCTGCAGACCAGGGTTGAAGTGCTCCATCAGGTTCTGGAGTCACACAACAAACAAGCCGTTTAAAACCACACCGTCTTCACACCGTGACACACACACACACACACACACACAGAGACACACACACACACACACAGAGACACACACACACACACAGACACACACACACACACAGACACACACACACAGACACACACACACAGACACACACACACAGACACACACACACAGACACACACACACATACATACACAGACACACACACATACACACACACACATACACAGACACACACACACACATACACACACACACATACACAGACACACACACACACACACACATACATACACAGACACACACACACACACACATACACACACACACATACACAGACACACACACACACATACACACACAGACACTCACACTCACACACACATACATACACAGACACACACACACACATACACAGACACACACAGACACTCACACTCACACACACACACTCACTCACACACACATACACACACACACATACACAGACACACACACACACACACATACATACACAGACACACACACACACACACATACATACACAGACACACACACACACACATACACACACACACATACACAGACACACACACACAGACACAGACACACATACACACACTCACACTCACACACACACAGCGGGAGGTGGCAGCAGGTGGACTCACCAGGTAGACGGTCAGAGTGGATCGGTGCAGCTGCTCGCTGGTGGCTCCAGACATGGCGGCCGATCTCAAGCACTAAGTGGAACTTTAGAGATGAACAAACGTCTGCAGAGACTCTTTCACCTGCGTTCCCATTCACCTGCAGCTGGAGCACACCTGTGATGCTGAGCAGAGTACACCTGTGATGCTGAGCAGAGTACACCTGTGATGCTGAGCAGAGTACACCTGTGATGCTGAGCAGAGTACACCTGTGATGCTGAGCAGAGTACACCTGTGATGCTGAGCAGAGTACACCTGTGATGCTGAGCAGAGTACACCTGTGATGCTGAGCAGAGTACACCTGTGATGCTGAGCAGCAGTGAGGGGGAGGAGCAGCCATCGATACGGTCGCACCGGCTGAATTATTGATCAGAGCCCTGAAAGGAAAACCAGCTGCCCAGGTAACAGAGCCTCACACCTGAGGGAGGGGCCACACACACACACACACACACACACACACACACACACACACACACACACACACACACACACACACACACACACACACACACATAGAACACAAAGCTTTGCATCTGCACAAGACAACAAACATTTTATTTATTCTCACACTCCTGAAACATTTGCTCTCTTCTCCTTTTTCCGTTTTATCCTTCACAATAAAAGCCCCACACACCCACACACACAGGCACATACACACACACACACACACACACACACACACACACACACACACACACACACACACACACACACACGGAGGCACATACACACACTCACACACGCATACAGGCACATACACACACACGCGCGCGCGCGCGCGCGCGCTCTGACGCATGCCCGCTCCGTGGCTCCTCCTCTCCGCGCGGTCCCCATGGTAACGGGAGGAGAGATCAGACCTCAGATCCGCATCAACATCTCCGCTCCGCGTCTCCTCGGATCCGGTTCTGATCCGGTTCTGATCCAGTTCTTCGGCCTCCACAGTCGGGATGAAGTTCGTGGTCGTGCTCGTGGGCGCGGGCACGCTGGCCTTCCTCGGCGCGGTCATCTGCATCGTCGCCAGCGTTTACCCCCGCACGCGCGCCGCGCCTCCCGGGGACAACGGCACGCTGCTCGAGCCGCCGCAGGAACCGGAGCCCGGCTCGGTGGCGCGCGCCGGGCCGCTGGGCGCGCTGCACGGCGCCGAGTCCTACGACCGGGACAACGGGCTCGGCCTGGAGATCCCGCCCAGGAACGAGCTCCACCTCGGGGGCGACACCGGCGGCGGCGCCGCGAAGACCTTCAGCTTCAGCCGGCTGATCTGCACCCCGGTGCCGGTCGGGGAGTGCAAGAGCAAAGACCTGCGGCGGCAGGCCGACGACCCGCTGTACGGGAACGCCGGGGACGAGGACTGGACCTTCCTGCGGACCAGCGCGGAGGAGCTCCGCCAGACGGTCCTGCAGCAGAACGACCAGATCCTCATGGACCAGAGGACCATCCGGGAGCTCTCCGGGAAGCTCAGCGAGTGCGAGAGCGGCCTGGAGGACGAGCGCAGCGGCCCGGAGCGCAGCGTCGGGGTCTGGAGCGGCAGCAGCCGCCGCGTCATGGCCGGGGACGACGTGAGCTCCTCCGCGGCGGCGCAGCTGCAGACGGCGCGCGCGGTGGAGGAGCTGGCGCGCGCCATCATGGACCTGAAGGACCGCATCGAGAAGCTGGAGGTGAACCCTGTTGTCCTGTTGTGTTGTTGTTGTGTTGTCCTGCTGTCTTGCTGTCCTGTTGTGTTGACCTGCTGTATTGTTGTGTTGTTGTCCTGTTGTGTTGTTGTTGTGTTGACCTGTTGTGTCGTTGTTGTTGTCCTGTTGTGTTATCATGTTGTCTCCTTGTTGTCCTGTTTCCCTGTGTTATTGTGTTATCTTGTTGTGTTATCTTCTTATTGTGTTATGGTGTTGTCTTGTTGTCCCTCCTCTAAGCCCCTCCTCCTCTGGAGTAACACTCTCATGTCTCACACATGTGTTGCCCCAGTGCCTTCTGGGAAATCTCTTCCCTCTACCTTCAGACAGCAGAATAGAGACATAAATAAAAGATGAGGCTGCTGGACAGGAAGGAGGCCGACACACACACACACATATACACACACACACATACACACACACACATATACACACACACATACACACACTGCAGCATCATAGTCAGTTAGCTTGTCTCAGTCAGTGTGAAGCCCTCAGCAGATCTCTGGAAATTATATATATATATATATATATATATATATATATATATATATATATATATATATATATATATATATATATGTATATATGTTTATATGGTGAAATACTTAAGCTGGTGGATAATTTGTCCCCCTGAAGTTAAAGTTTCTCTCTTGCAGGCGGAGATCGGTCCGGCCGCCTTGAACCTCACCGATGCGTCCGTGGTCTCCAGCGGTCCGCCCGGTAACGCCGGCAGAGCTCCCGCTCCGCCCGCTCCGCCCGCCGGCGGCGCCTCCTCCTCTCCCGCCTCGGGGGGCCGCCGCCCCGCCTCCCCGGGCCCCAAGCCTCCACCAAAGGGCTCCGCCGGGCGCGGGAAGGGCCCCTGGAGTGTGGAGGACCTGGAGGGGGAGCTGGAGAGGAAGATCAAGCTGCTGAAGGAGGAGCGACTGACCATGAGGACGGAGACGCAGGACCAGCACCAGAAGATCAACCAGGGCATCGACACCGTGGACCACCGGGTCACCGAGCTGGAGCACAGTGAGTCGCTAACGTGGCCTGCCGCGGGACGCCGCTAACGCTCACTGCGGTGCGACGTCGCTAACGTTTACTCCTGTCCCTTGTTTCCTGTCTCCTACCTCTTGTCTCTCGTCTCCTGCAGCTCTGACGGAGCCGTCCTTCCCCGACGGCTTCGTCCTGTCCTTCCCCATGAGGACCAACTACATGTACGGCCTGGCGAGGAAGGAGATCACGGAGATGTACGCCTTCACCGTCTGCGTGTGGCTGAAGGTCAAAGAAGACGGCATCGGCACCCCGTTCTCCTACTCCGTCCCGGGGCAGCCCAACGAGCTGGTGCTCCTGCAGGGAGTCAACACGCCGGTGGAGCTGCTCATCAACGACAAGGTACCCGGGACCAGACTTCACTCACGTCACCTGCCATGCAACGTCACTCATACTATCTGCCGTGCGACAGAGCTAACGGTACCTGCAGTGCGACGTAGCTAACGGTACCTGCAGTGCGACGTAGCTAACGGTACCTGCAGTGCGACGTAGCTAAAGTTACCTGCAGTGTGACGTAGCTAACGTTACCTGCAGTGCGACAACGCTAACGATACCTGCAGTGCGACAACGCTAAAGTTACCTGCAGTGTGACGTAGCTAACGGTACTTGCAGTGCGACAACGCTAACGATACCTGCAGTGCGACAACGCTAACGGTACCTGCAGTGCGCTGTAGCTAACGGTACCTGCAGTGCGACGCAGCTAACGGTACCTGCAGTGAGACGCAGCTAGCGGTACCTGCAGTGCGACGCAGCTAACGGTACCTGCAGTGACGCAGCTAACGGTACCTGCAGTGTGACGCAGCTAACGGTACCTGCAGTGTGACGCAGCTAACGGTACCTGCAGTGCGACGCAGCTAACGGTACCTGCAGTGCGACGCAGCTAACGGTACCTGCAGTGCGACGCAGCTAACGGTACCTGCAGTGCGACGCAGCTAACGGTACCTGCAGTGCGACGCAGCTAACGGTACCTGCAGTGCGACGCAGCTAACGGTACCTGCAGTGCGACGCAGCTAACGGTACCTCCTGCTCCACTAACAGGACGTTGGGCCTGCTGGTCACATGTTGTGTCGCCTCCTCCGTGAGGCTTTTATTCTCTCATCTTTCAATTCACTTTATTTTTCTCTTCATGGCTAAAAACCCATTTATTCTCCGCTACTCAAAAGGATCAACTACAACAGATGTTGCCCTTGAACAAAACGTCACATTTTTAAACCCAGAGAAAGAAAGAAGGCAGTAAACACATTTCAGCGAGGAAAGCTTTCTGCAGCTGCCGTTTCATAAAGTGCTTTAAAGGGCATTCATGTGGACCTTCAGATGAAGGTCCACATGGTGTCACCTGGTAAACACCGCCGTGTGCTCTCCGGCCTGCAGGTGGCGCAGCTGCCTCTGTCTCTGCCAAAGGACCAGTGGCAGCACATCTGTGTGAGCTGGACGCTGAGGGACGGGGTGTGGAAGGCCTACCAGGGGGGCAAGATGAAGGGCAGGGGGGAGGGGCTTGCTGCCTGGCATCCAATCAAACCAGGAGGAGTGCTCATACTGGGACAGGAACAGGTGAGGTATCAATGAAGGATGGATGGATGGATGATGGATGGATGGATGGAATAAAGGATGGATGGATGGAACACTAAAGGGATGAATATATAAATGGGTATGTAAATGATGGAATTGTATTTACATGAATGGATGGATGTGTATATAAATGAGTATATAAATGGATATGTATAAACGGAAGGATGGGTGTAAAAGCTATTTCAGAGCGTGGTTGGTGTTTTCACACATGCAGACTCACACCAGCTGCCTCTCTCCATCTCCCTCTCTCTCTCCCTCTCTCTCTCTCTCTCTCTCTCTCTCTCTCTCTCTCTCTCTCTCTCTCTCTCTCTCCCTCTCCCTCTCTCCCTCTCTTTGTTTCTCTCTCTCTCTCCCTCTCCCTCTCTCTCTCTTTCTCTCTCGTGAGACGACAGCGTTACGTCAGCGTTGTCATGAAGCTCGTCCTGCAGACATGCAGCATGAGCAGACATGCAGCATGAGCAGACATGCAGCATGAGCAGACATGCAGCATGAGCAGACATGCAGCATGAGCAGACATGCAGCATGAGCAGACATGCAGCATGAGCAGACATGCAGCATGAGCAGACATGCAGCATGAGCAGACATGCAGCATGAGCAGACATGCAGCATGAGCAGACATGCAGCATGAGCAGTCTGCAGGACGCTGCAGTGATGCAACATCACTTCATGGACATGAAGGACGAGTGTTTTATGAATATCGTTTGCAGTTGAGAGATGAATTGCCGTTTTTGAACAGATTTGTAATCCCATCCCTCTCACTCTGAAGGGGATGAAGTCTGGTAATCTGTTTGAATCGTGAGAGCACAACATGTCTGTGCGTGGAGCTCCAGGGTTGTAGCCGTCCAGGCTCACAAGGAGATTAGAATAACCAACCCAGAGTCCTGTTGACTGCAGAGTCAATAACATGATTTATTGATCAAACCTGCAGAAAACTGCGGCTGAACATCCTCTCTGATCGGTCAGAGGTGGTTCAGACGCTCTCGTCTTCTTTTGTTGAGAGAATTACTGGTGAGAGTTTTTACACCTTAAATGTGATGAATGTCCCAAAATGGCTGCCGTGGCAATGAGGCCGAGTGCTCCTATCGGCTTCCACCGGGAAGCGCCAAAGCAACGGCGCGCTCTTTACGTCGCTCATCCAGTAGAAAAACTGACGGAAACGAAGGTATCACTCTAGTAAATGTTGTCTGTTATCCATAAAATCATGAAGCAGGAAGTTTAAAGACTTTAAAAGACCACACGGTGGACGTCTTAAGAAGAATATCTTACCTTAACTAAGTATTTCACCATCTTTTTCTTCAGTTTCTCAGCTTGAAACAAAGCCAACACTGTAAAAAGAAAAAGAAAAAAACGTTTTTAAAAAAAAAGGGTCAAACAAAAACCTTAAAATGACGAAAACCATAAATTAACGGACATTTTCATTAAAGGTTTTGCAGTGAAACTGTTAATTTACAGTTTTTTTCTGAATTTTTACGATCAAACACCTTCAATAAAGCACCTACATGAATTTGTATGTAATTTAAGAAAGCAGTAAAGAATACTGTAAAAATAAAACATTTTTCTATGAAAAAATTGGAAAAAAAATAATTTGTTATTATTCGCATAATAACCTTTGGGTTGTTAATTTACTGATATCATCTGGAATTTTACAGAGTTTTGTATATAATTTGTAAAAAACTGAAAAACTACTGTAGAGTTATTTTCTGTAAAATTAGGATTTTTTTACAATGTAATTCATGACTGACGTTCATTAGAAATATTCCCATTAAAAGCTTGTTCTCTTGAATCCTCCTGGCATTCAACCCCCCCCCCCCCCCCCTTCTCAGGACACACTGGGCGGTCACTTTGACGCCTCCCAGGCGCTGGTCGGGGAGCTGTCCCAGTTCAACCTGTGGGATCGGGTTCTGAAGCCGGCCGAGGTCGCCGCTCTGGCCGACTGCAGCTCCTCGGCGCTGGGCAACATCGCCCCGTGGACCGACCACGACGTGGACGTGTTCGGCGGCGCCACCAAGGAGTCCCTGGACCCGTGCCACGCCGCCCAGAGGTCCAGCCCCTCCGGCCCCAAGCAGTGAGGGGGGGCACCGAGGCGCTGGCCCCCTGCTGAGCGACAGCGTCACGGTTTCATTGTGGAGGGGCGGTTAAGAGTGTGTGTTTTGTTTTCAGTGCCGGTGTCCACGCTCGTGTGTTCAGAGCGAGTCCAGTCACAGATCACCTTCGCCTGATCAGGACTCTTACGGACAGACCGGCGGTTCGATGCTGCACCTTTCTGCTCAGCAGGCGCTGGACGGTCCTCCTCGCCTTGAGCGGCTCTTCATTACAGCACCGAGCTCTCGTCCCGCGTCCAGCCGGTTGTGTCTAGTGCTAAAAAACAGAGTTCTGAGAGGCGTCATTGGTCGTCCTCCATGGGGAGCAACCTGAGCTTTTCTTTGTTAACTGTAAACGATCCTTCTGAGTGACGCTTGAACTGGTCTGAACGGTGGTCTAATCTATGTATGTTGTGTATTCTGTATCTCTGCTGGTGTTGCTCTGTGCCAGTCTGCTCATCCTCCCACACCTCAAAGAGACCGACAAGGGTCCTACGAGTCATCAAGGGTCCTACGAGTCATCAAGGGTCCTACGAGTCATCAAGGGTCCTACGAGTTATCAAGGGTCCTACGAGTCATCAAGGGTCCTACGAGTTATCAAGGGTCCTACGAGTCATCAAGGGTCCTACGAGTTATCAAGGGTCCTACGAGTCATCAAGGGTCCTACGAGTCATCAAGGGTCCTACGAGTTATCAAGGGTCCTACGAGTCATCAAGGGTCCTACGAGTTATCAAGGGTCCTACGAGTCATCAAGGGTCCTACGAGTCATCAAGGGTCCTACGAGTTATCAAGGGTCCTACGAGTCATCAAGGGTCTAAAAAAGAGAATGATGGCCTCCATCTACCTCTTATAGCTGGACGAGGGTCTCCATCCAGCTCTCAGAGACAGATGAAGGTCTCCATCCAGCTCTCAGAGACAGATGAAGGTCTCCATCCAGCTCTCAGAGACAGATAAAGGTCTTCATCCAGCTCTCAGAGACAGATGAAGGTCTTCATCCAGCTCTCAGAGACAGATGAAGGTCTCCATCCAGCTCTCAGAGACAGATGAAGGTCTCCATCCAGCCCTCAGAGACAGATGAAGGTCTCCATCCAGCTCTCAGAGACAGATGAAGGTCTCCATCCAGCTCTCAGAGACAGATGAAGGTCTTCATCCAGCTCTCAGAGACAGATGAAGGTCTTCATCCAGCCCTCAGAGACAGATGAAGGTCTTCATCCAGCCCTCAGAGACAGATGAAGGTCTTCATCCAGCCCTCAGAGACAGATGAAGGTCTTCATCCAGCCCTCAGAGACAGATGAAGGTCTTCATCCAGCCCTCAGAGACAGATGAAGGTCTTCATCCAGCCCTCAGAGACAGATGAAGGTCTTCATCCAGCCCTCAGAGACAGATGAAGGTCTTCATCCAGCCCTCAGAGAGATACCTGATGACTCTCAGCACCAATCAGACACTTGATCCCTTGTGACCAACCAGAGTGAGTTTGGTGAAACTGTGTCGTGTCCCTGGATGTAAACCTGATGGACTGTCCGTATATTTGCATGAGCAAAGTCACATTTCACTAAAGAAACAAAGTACAGTGTTGATGTCACCTCACGGATCCTCACAGGAAGACAGGGAGGGACCTGCAGGGCTTCATTCTGTGGCGGCCATTTTGAACAATCTGACCCTGCGGAAAGAAAAACTACTTAACTTTTGTTCTCTTTGCAAACTGAAGAACAAACCAGACAGTAAAACGTGGGACGCTTCGATTTTCTCTCTACTGTTTCTTTTTTACAAACACACATTGATCAATAAATCAATAAATTAGTTGCTCCATTATTTTTGGACCTTTTCAATTCTCTAGTCGTAGAGATTTAATGTCACTCTCCTTTAACAGAAATAACTCCCACATGAATGACACACAGCGGCAGGTCGTCTGCATATCGTCACTCTTTTTTTTTTTTAAATCTCTTGATTCAAAGTTCAAAATGGACGTCACGGAAATAAAGTTCTGAGGAACGCGGTTCAGGGGTTCGATTCCCACTCCGGGTGAACACCTGCAGAAAAGTGAACTGTGGTTCAAAAATACAAATCCACTGTTACCTCAAGACATCGGCCCCACACGCCATCCGTCACCCACTTGTAAAGTGCCTGCCCGGGCCCTCCTGCCCGAAATATAACGTTGAAATATGTTCATGTCTTCTTCTTCTTCTTCTTCTTCTTCTTCTTCTTCTTCTTCTTCTTCTTCTCCTTCTTCTCCTTCTTCTTCTTCTTCTTCTTCTCCTTCCTCTTCTTCTTCTTCTTCTTCTTCTCTCTGTCCGTCTTGCTCTTGGTTGTTGAAGGCTGTGTTCGCTTGTCTTTATTTGCATCTTCATGGATCTTCTATGATATTGTGAAATCGATGGATGAAATAAATAAAAATAAAAAATGGTTATGACATCAATCCTGACTCTTGAATCTCCTAAAGTGAGTGAATGTGTGTGTGTGTGTGTGTGTGTGTGTGTGCGAGAGAGTGAAATGTTGTATTCTTAGTTGTAGTTTATCTTTTACAAACCTCTATATCCATGTATAACGCATAATGCAAATGGCCGCCACCCTGTCCCTGTATCCAGTGACCGGTCTCTGGTGGCACAGGTGAGGGTTGAGGGCTGTGGCCCTCAGGTGGTCCTGTCCCTTTGTTCTGAGGCCGTCACACCTGTCCTCCTGGTATACAAGTGTGTGTCTTCCCTGCCTCGTCTCTGCAGGCTCCGCATGAGTTCATGGACACGTTCTGGTCTGAGATCTTCATCATTTCAGCTTGAAAAGACTCAACGGGTGAAATGTGCCGTCACAGCGCCGACCCCCCGCAGAGCCGGGTCTCTGGAGCGGACGTGATGGATGACTCGCACGGTTCGCCCACTCGGCTGAACCGAGCGACGTCTGACTCCGCCCCCTTCATCTGTCTCGCTTCTTTTCCTGGCGGCGCATCGTCTCCGTTGTCGTACCTGGCGCTTCGCTCGCCACGCCGGTTATTAACGCTGGTCAACCAGATCTGTGGGAGAAACCCCACCGCTGTCATCCTCGCCTGGACTTACTCAACGCTCCTTTTGTGTGTCTTTGTAGTCGTCTTGTGTGTCTTTGCAGTCGTCCTGTGTGTCTTTGTAGTCGTCTTGTGTGTCTTTGCAGTCGTCCTGTGTGTCTTTGCAGTCGTCCTGTGTGTCTTTGTAGTCGTCCTGTGTGTCTTTTTAGTCGTCCTGTGTGTCTTTGTAGTTGTCCTGTGTGTCTTTGCAGTCGTCCTGTGTGTCTTTGTAGTTGTCCTGTGTGTCTTTGCAGTCGTCCTGGGTGTCTTTGTAGTCGTCCTGTGTGTCTTTGTAGTCGTCCTGTGTGTCTTTGTAGTCGTCTTGTGTGTCTTTGCAGTCGTCCTGTGTGTCTTTGTAGTCGTCCTGTGTGTCTTTGCAGTCGTCCTGTGTGTCTTTGTAGTCGTCCTGTGTGTCTTTGTAGTCGTCCTGTGTGTCTTTGTAGTCGTCTTGTGTGTCTTTGTAGTCGTCCTGTGTGTCTTTGTAGTCGTCCTGTGTGTCTTTGTAGTCGTCCTGTGTGTCTTTGTAGTCGTCCTGTGTGTCTTTGTAGTCGTCTTGTGTGTCTTTGCAGTCGTCCTGTGTGTCTTTGCAGTCGTCCTGTGTCTTTGTAGTCGTCCTGTGTGTCTTTGCAGTCGTCCTGTGTGTCTTTGTAGTCGTCTTGTGTGTCTTTGTAGTCGTCCTGTGTGTCTTTGTAGTCGTCCTGTGTGTCTTTGTAGTCGTCTTGTGTGTCTTTGTAGTCGTCCTTTGTCTCCTTTAGACGCCGCTGATGGAGAACAAGAATTAATCTTTTTGGATGCAACAAAACTGTCAAACGCAGAAAAAAAAACCTGATTTAGCTTCAGCCGCTGATCAATGACATGATCAATGACATGATCAATGACATGATCAATGACATGATCAATGACATGATCAATGACATGATCAGTTTGTGAGTTAATAAGTGGATGTTTCTATCTGTGGATCTCTGTGACATCTGAGTCTCTCACTCACACACACACAGACACAGACACACACCCACGCACTCTGTTGTGTGACTTCAGTTGTCTCCAAAGTCTCCTCTTCATCACAAACTGTTTTCCTTCCTACTCTTCTTCAGCGCAGCATTTATGTTCAGACGTTACAACACAATGTCTTCTTCCTCACCATGAATACTTTCCTCAAGGTCCTCCGCCTCCTCTTCCTTTTCTTCCTCCTCCTCCTCTTCCTCCTCCTCAATCTTATTCTCTGCTGCTTTGTTCTGAAACCTTCCAGCCCTCCGGCTCTTTTCTTTTCCTCTGTGAGCGTCTCACCTGAGACATAAACTCTCTCACTCTCTGTCTCTCTCTGTTTGTTCATTTTCGACCAAATGAATAATCTAAATGTAAACAGGTCATGATGAGTACACATACATATATATATACATATATATGTATATTCCTGTATTTTTATTTAATAACATAACTTCCCTGAAATAAACCTGAGTCTGAAGACTCCCCGCAGTGATTGACAGAGTCTGAACCAATAGCAGAGCAGCTGCGCTGTAGTGGGCGGAGCTTCCTCTGACCGGACATCCGTTGTTTAGAATGTCTCCTTAACAACCGACCTGGAGTCAGACGGCAGAAGTTCTCGGAGGAGAAACGCCTCGTAAGTAGCTCACACCTCCACCTGCGCGTCCTCCAGCTGCCACGAGCCCACAGCGGGCCGCGAGCACGAGCGGCGCGCGAGCCCGCGCTCAGACACGGGGCTTTGCTGGGGAGGAGGCGGCACACAAGCTAAGCTAGCTAGCTAGCGAGGGCTACTAACCGTTATACGTTGCTAATGTTGACGCTAACACCGGGGTCATGGTAACGGGCCCACGGTTACGGGACCGTGGACCCGTTACCATGACCACGGTACCGGGACGGTTGACGTCACACCTCCATCGTAACGCGCAGTGAACGTTGTCGCTCCGCAGGAGTCGGGATGGCTGGAACCGGAGAGAAGAAGGAGGAGGCCGACTACAAGAGGCTGCACAGCTTCCCTCTCATCCGGGTACGTTTCACCTGGAGAGGCTTTACCTGCTGCAGCCAGACAGGTGTACTACTGACACTACCACTACTGACTCCACCACTGACACTACCACTACTACTGACACTACTGACTCCACTACTACTACTACTACTACTGACACCACTGACTCTACTACTACTGACTCCACCACTGACACTACCACTACTACTGACTCTACTACTACTACTGACACCACTGACTCTACTACTACTGACTCTACCACCGACACTACCACTACTACTGACTCTACTACTACTACTGACACTACTGACTCTACTACTACTTCTACTGACTACTACTACTACTGACACCACCACTGACACTACCGCTGACACTACTACTACTGACTCTACCGCTACTACTGACACTACTGCTACTACTGACTCTACTGCTACTACTGACACCACTGACTCTACTACAACTGACTCTACTACTGACACCACTGACTATTACTACTGACTCCACCACTGACTCTACTACTACTACTGACACTACTGACTCTACTACTACTTCTACTGGCCCTACTACTACTGACACTACCACTACTGACTCTACTACTTCTACTGACACCACTGACTCTACTACTACTACTACTGACACCACTGACTCTACTACTGACTCTACTACTACTACTACTGACACTACTGCCTCTACTATTACTGACTCTACTAATATGACTGACACTACTACTACTGGCTACTAATACAACTGACTCTACTACTACTGACTCTACCACTACTATTACTGATTCTACTACTACGACTGACACAACTACTACTGACTCTACTACTACTACTGACTCTACTACTACTGACACTACTACTACTACTACTGCCCTCGAGCAGCGTGGTGACGTGTCGGCCATCTTGTTTGTGTCCTCAGCACACCGACATGCCGGAGGAGATGCGGGTGGAGACCATGGAGCTCTGTGTGACGGCCTGCGAGAAGTTCGCCACCAACAATGAAGTGAGTGTTGTTGGTTCTACAGTGAGTGTTGTTGGTTCTAGAGTGAGTGTTGTTGGTTCTAGAGTGAGTGTTGTTGGTTCTAGAGTGAGTGGTGTTGGTTCTACAGTGAGTGTTGTTGGTTCTAGAGTGAGTGTTGTTGGTTCCAGAGTGAGTGTTGTTGGTTCCAGAGTGAGTGTTGTTGGTTCCAGAGTGAGTGTTGTTGGTTCCAGAGTGAGTGTTGTTGGTTCCAGAGTGAGTGTTGTTGGTTCCAGAGTGAGTGGTGTTGGTTCCAGAGTGAGTGTTGTTGGTTCCAGAGTGAGTGTTGTTGGTTCCAGAGTGAGTGTTGTTGGTTCCAGAGTGAGTGTTGTTGGTTCCAGAGTGAGTGTTGTTGGTTCCAGAGTGAGTGTTGTTGGTTCCAGAGTGAGTGGTGTTGGTTCCAGAGTGAGTGGTGTTGGTTCCAGAGTGAGTGGTGTTGGTTCCAGAGTGAGTGTTGTTGGTTCCAGAGTGAGTGTTGTTGGTTCCAGAGTGAGTGTTGTTGGTTCCAGAGTGAGTGGTGTTGGTTCTAGAGTGAGTGGTGTTGGTTCCAGAGTGAGTGTTGTGTTGAGGCCACGCCCCCGTTGCTTTGTCCCTGCAGAGCGCGGCCAAGATGATCAAAGAGTCCATGGACAAGAAGTTCGGCAGCTCGTGGCACGTGGTGATCGGCGAGGGCTTCGGCTTCGAGGTGACGCACGAGGTGAAGAGCCTGCTCTACATGTTCTTCGGAGGCGGTCTGGCCGTGTGCGTGTGGAAGTGTTCGTAGCCCCGCCCCCGAACCCCGGAGGCCCCGCCTCCTTCTCGCTGACAGGGATAAAAAACTTCTTTTGGAAATCTTTTACAACAGGAAAAGCAACTTTCCTCCGTGGACCTGAACATTGTGCAACTTTTACAACAACACAACCAGCCAGGACCGTGTGTTTGTGAGTGTGAGTGTGTGTATGTGTGCTGGACACACACTTTGTTTTAGTTTTTTATTAAAACCTCTTTTCATCGTCTTAACCCTGTAAACCTCCTCTTTCTCTCTCCGGCCATCTTTCAATAAGATTTGTAATATTTTGTACGTGTACATATGAAGCGCCTTGAGGACTGGAGCAGTTCTCATGTCGCTGTGAATGAACCTGATTGTACAATAAAACAAATGACAACTATAGTTGACTTGTTCTTCTTCACGTTGACTCGGTGGCTTCATGACGTGAGCTCACCGCTTCATGGGTTGTTGGTCACGGCGCCCCCTGTGGGCACAGAGGGCACGATGACCTTGTTGTGTTGACACGACCTCAAACCTCAGACACAGTGACCCGTCGCCCCAGACTCAACCAATCAGACGCTGTCTCCAATGTGGGCGGGGTTACACAACACACCCACCTAATGTCAGAAGAAGCTGCTTCAGGCGCACGTTTGTAGCTGACTGATGTTTATTTAAGAAGAGATGAGGGCCAGAGTACATTCTCTACATTCATATGCGTGTTGTGGTCAGCAGACAGCCTGCACAGGTCTGCTGGCTCCGCCCGGTGCAGCAGCTCATTCATTATTCACCCGATGCTCTTTACAGATCTCCCTCAATGCGCCTCCTCCAGCTCCTGCAATATAAACGGCTCTGCCGGTTTGTTGTCCAAGATCCAAGAGGGAGGTTATTACACCGTTAATACACGTTATTACACAGTTATTACACCGTTTAGAATCAACACCAGACACGTTTGATTAAAGCAATACTTTAAAAGCTTCCTGTGTTAAATGAGTAAACATGACTCCTGTTGGTAGATTATCACAAACCATGTTGAAGCCTGAGTTAATAAAAATAATCTATCCATATATATAGACACACACACATATATAGTTGATGGAGGACTATACTGCATTCACAGTCCCACCTCTTACTCTTCCCCTAGTGGAAACCTCTAGTTCTGCACCCCAGCAGGTCGAGGTCGAGGTAGAGAGAGGTAGAGAGAGGTAGAGAGAGAGAGAGAGTCACACACAGAGCTGGAGATGAAGGACTTCTGAACAATCCATTATTAATGTGTTCCTCAGCGTGCGGTGGCAGCAGCAGAGCGTTCATGTTGCTCCTCTCATGGATTCTCTCCTCACTTTGCCGACGGCTCCAGAAATCCTTGAGAACTTCTTTTGCTTCACGCGTAAACAAACGAGTCAAAAGAAAAGAGAGAGACACTGAATCCATCTGCAGCTCAGAGGGTCACAGAAGATGTGATTTAGTTCTGAATGCAGCTGAAAAACCTTGAGATTCATTTAATGAGGATGTGGAAGTATTAATGCACCAACTACCTCTCCTGCTGTACCTCTACTGCCGCCTGTACCTCTACTGGTGCCTGTACCTCTACTGGTGCCTGTACCTCTACTGGTGCCTGTACCTCTACTGGTGCCTGTACCTCTACTGGTGCCTGTACCTCTACTGGTGCCTGTACCTCTACTGCCGCCTGTACCTCTACTGCCGCCTGTACCTCTACTGCCGCCTGTACCTCTACTGGTGCCTGTACCTCTACTGGTGCCTGTACCTCTACTGGTGCCTGTACCTCTACTGCCGCCTGTACCTCTACTGCCGCCTGTACCTCTACTGCCGCCTGTACCTCTACTGCTGCCACACAGCTTGTTGTAAATATCAGAGCCACCATTTCTGTACTCATGATTTTCACAATAAAAGCCCTAAACAAATAATATTCTTAGAATGTTATACTTGTGTGTAAAGAGAGCAAACACATTGGTCAGAGTCCAGATCACGTTAACCTGGCAGCCGCCTCACAAACTACTGGGTCAACTGGGAGAACTGGATTCTGTTTCATTCCACTGGGAGTCAGCAGCAGCAGGACGGCTTTGTAATTTGTGAAAGGAAAGCTGCTGCCGTGTAAGTTGTTGGAGGATTGTGAGCAGTGACTTTACCTCGTTATATATTATATTCAGATATTTATTGTGACAGGATGTTGTATGTGTGCAGACTGTAAAGCCCAGTGAAGGTGATTTAAGATGTTGGGCTCTACAAATGTCCTTTCATCATGTGGTCCATCTCCTGCTGTCCCTTTTATAAATGTTTGATCCGCTCAGCAGGACGATGAGGTGGCCTCCGCGCTGTCGCTCCAGGACAATCTGTCTGTGCTTGGCCTTCGTCGGCTTGTTCCTCTACCTCCTCCTGGAGTTTGACTCTCTGCCCGGTTACCAGCGAGCCCGCGCCCCCCCGCTGAGCCCCGCGAACCTGACGGATCCGGCTCACGGCGTGGCGGGACCCCGCGGTCCGGCCGGGCCTCCGACCCGGGAACCCGAGGAGGCCGGGCTGTCCAAGCTGGAGGCGCTGTTTGACCATCCTCTCTACAACGAGCCCGCCGCTGCCGTCCCCGAGGAGGACTGGCTCATGAAGATGAAACCAAAGATGGAGGCCAGCGAGAAGAGCTCCAACATGTGGTCAGTGATCCATTTATGTAGTGAAGTCTATGCTTCATGTGTTAGAGCTGCATTCTCTCTCCTGACCACCAGGGGGCGACTCCTCTGGTTGTATAGAAGTCTATGCTTCATGTGTTAAAGCTGCATTCTCTCTCCTGACCACCAGGGGGCGACTCCTCTGGTTGTATAGAAGTCTATGCTTCATGTGTTAGAGCTGCATTCTCTCTCCTGACCACCAGGGGGCGACTCCTCTGGTTGTATAGAAGTCTATGCTTCATGTGTTAAAGCTGCATTCTCTCTCCTGACCACCAGGGGGCGACTCCTCTGGTTGTATAGAAGTCTATGCTTCATGTGTTAAAGCTGCATTCTCTCTCCTGACCACCAGGGGGCGACTCCTCTGGTTGTATAGAAGTCTATGCTTCATGATTAAAGCTGCACCGGAGACGTGTACACTGTCGCGAGGTCACTCTTCAGTCCATATATGGTCACTTCCTGTTCACTAGTTGTGAAAAATCCAAGATGGTGTCAAACAAATCGTTGTACTCAAGGCTTTAAAACATCCACACAAAACGGTGCGGAAAAGGTGGAAACAAATGGCCGATAGCCACCTTCAGTTACTATTAAAGCTGCAGCAAATGTTTTCATTAATGTCAAAAGTCACTCAGTGAACAAAACATTTCCGTCACAACGTGGAGAACCCAAAGCGTCTGTGCTCTCCAGGGTGAGTGCGAGCCAGGAGGCCTACGAGGACGTCCGGTGGAACAGCAGCAGCGACAGCCAGCCCCCCTGGCTGCGCTTCCAGCTGGGCATCACCCGCTGGCAGCTGTACGCCCACCGGGACGCCGCCACGCAGCCGCTGGCCCTGCAGCTCGCCACGCACCGCATCGTCAGCGCAGGTGAGCCGCCAGCATTCAACAGGTGTTCAGAGCAGAGGGAACGCCTGGCACGTGACTCAGCAACCAGGAAGTGGAACCAACAAACTGGACGTTGACCAGAAGACCGTGTTCAACCACGCTAAACCTACCTGCTGGTGGTTTACTTGTCTAACCTACCTGCTGGTGGTTTACTTGTCTAACCTACCTGCTGGTGGTTGAGTTGTCTAACCTACCTGCTGGTGGTTGAGTTGTCTAACCTACCTGCTGGTGGTTGAGTTGTCTAACCTACCTGCTGGTGGTTGAGTTGTCTAACCTACCTGCTGGTGGTTTACTTGTCTAACCTACCTGCTGGTGGTTTAGTTGTCTAACCTACCTGCTGGTGGTTGAGTTGTCTAACCTACCTGCTGGTGGTTGAGTTGTCTAACCTACCTGCTGGTGGTTGAGTTGTCTAACCTACCTGCTGGTGGTTGAGTTGTCTAACCTACCTGTTGGTGGTTGAGTTGTCTAACCTACCTGCTGGTGGTTGAGTTGTCTAACCTACCTGCTGGTGGTTTAGTTGTCTAACCTACCTGCTGGTGGTTGAGTTGTCTAACCTACCTGCTGGTGGTTGAGTTGTCTAACCTACCTGTTGGTGGTTTAGTTGTCTAAC